>NC_042968.1:42445175-42455175 GCF_901001165.1 Salmo trutta
TTAGAGCGTTGGGCCAGTAACCAGCAGGTAGTCTAGTGGTTTAGAGCGTTGGACCAGTAACCAGCAGGTAGTCTAGTGGTTAGAGCGTTGGGCCAGTAACCAGCAGGTAGCCTAGTGGTTAGAGCGTTGTGCCAGTAACCAGCAGGTAGCCTAGTGATTAGAGCGTTGGGCCAGTAACCAGCAGGTAGTCTAGTGGTTAGAGCGTTGGGCAAGTAACCAGCAGGTAGCCTAGTGGTTAGAGCGTTGTGCCAGTAACCAGCAGGTAGCCTAGTGGTTAGAGCGTTGGGCCAGTAACCAGCAGGTAGTCTAGTGGTTAGAGCGTTGGGCCAGTAACCAGCAGGTGGCCTAGTGGTTAGAGCGTTGTGCCAGTAACCAGCAGGTAGCCTAGTGGTTAGAGCGTTGTGCCAGTAACCAGCAGGTAGTCTAGTGGTTAGAGCGTTGGGCCAGTAACCAGCAGATAGTCTAGTGGTTAGAGCGTTGGGCCAGTAACCAGCAGGTAGCCTAGTGGTTAGAGCGCTGGGCCAGTAACCAGCAGGTAGCCTAGTGGTTAGAGCGTTGGGCCAGTAACCAGCAGGTGGCCTAGTGGTTAGAGCGTTGGGCCAGTAACCAGCAGGTAGCCTAGTGGTTAGAGCGTTGGGCCAGTAACCAGCAGGTAGCCTAGTGGTTAGAGCGTTGGGCCAGTAACCAGCAGGTAGTCTAGTGGTTAGAGCGTTGGACCAGTAACCAGCAGGTAGTCTAGTGGTTAGAGTGTTGGGCCAGTAACCAGCAGGTAGCCTAGTGGTTAGAGCGTTGGGCCAGTAACCAGCAGGTGGCCTAGTGGTTAGAGCGCTGGGCCAGTAACCAGCAGGTAGCCTAGTGGTTAGAGCGCTGGGCCACTAACCAGCAGGTGGCCTAGTGGTTAGAGCGTTGGGTCAGTAACCAGCAGGTAGCCTAGTGGTTAGAGCGTTGGGCCAGTAACCAGCAGGTAGTCTAGTGGTTAGAGCGTTGGGCCAGTAACCAGCAGGTAGCCTAGTGGTTAGAGTGTTGGGTCAGTAACCAGCAGGTAGTCTAGTGGTTAGAGCGTTGGGCCAGTAACCAGCAGGTAGTCTAGTGGTTAGAGCGTTGGGCCAGTAACCAGCAGGTAGCCTAGTGGTTAGAGCGTTGGGCCAGTAACCAGCAGGTAGCCTAGTGGTTAGAGCGTTGGGTCAGTAACCAACAGGTAGACTAGTGGTTAGAGTGTTGGGTCAGTAACCAGCAGGTAGCCTAGTGGTTAGAGCGTTGGGCCAGTAACCAGCAGGTAGCCTAGTGGTTACAGCGTTGGGCCAGTAACCAGCAGGTAGCCTAGTGGTTAGAGCGCTGGGCTAGTAACCAGCAGGTAGCCTAGTGGTTAGAGCGTTGGGCCAGTAACCAGCAGGTAGCCTAGTGGTTAGAGCGCTGGGCTAGTAACCAGCAGGTAGCCTAGTGGTTAGAGCGTTGGGCCAGTAACCAGCATGTAGCCTAGTGGTTAGAGTGTTGGGCCAGTAACCAGCAGGTAGCCTAGTGGTTAGAGCGTTGGGCCTGTAACCAGCAGGTAGCCTCGTGGTTAGAGCGCTGGGCTAGTAACCAGCAGGTAGCCTAGTGGTTAGAGCGATGGGCCAGTAACCAGCAGGTAGCCTAGTGGTTAGAGCGTTGGGCCAGTAACCAGCAGGTAGCCTAGTGGTTAGAGCGTTGGGTCAGTAACCAGCAGGTAGCCTAGTGGTTAGAGCGTTGGACCAGTAACCAGCAGGTAGCCTATTGGTTAGAACGTTGGGCCAGTAACCAGCAAGTAGTCTAGTGGTTAGAGCGTTGGACCAGTAACCAGCAGGTAGCCTAGTGGTTAGAGCGTTGGGCCAGTAACCAGCAGGTAGCCTAGTGGTTAGAGTGTTGGACTAGTAACCAGCAGGTAGCCTAGTGGTTAGAGCGTTGGACCAGTAACCAGCAGGTAGCCTAGCGGTTAGAGCGTTGGGCCAGTAACCAGCAGGTAGCCTAGTGGTTAGAGCGTTGGGCCAGTAACCAGCAGGTAGCCTAGTGGTTAGAGTGTTGGGCCAGTAACCAGCAGGTAGCCTAGTGGTTAGAGCGTTGGGCCAGTAACCAGCAGGTAGTCTAGTGGTTAGAGCGTTGGGCCAGTAACCAGCAGGTAGCCTAGTGGTTAGAGCGTTGGGCCAGTAACCAGCAGGTAGCCTAGTGGTTAGAGCGTTGGGTCAGTAACCAGCAGGTAGCCTAGTGGTTAGAGCGTTGGACCAGTAACCAGCAGGTAGCCTAGTGGTTAGAGCGTTGGACCAGTAACCAGCAGGTAGTCTAGTGGTTAGAGCGTTGTGCCAGTAACCAGCAGGTAGTCTAGTGGTTAGAGTGTTGGGTCAGTAACCAGCAGGTAGCCTAGTGGTTAGAGCGTTGGACCAGTAACCAGCAGTTAGCCTAGTGGTTAGAGCGTTGGACCAGTAACCAGCAGGTAGCCTAGTGGTTAGAGCGTTGGGCCAGTAACCAGCAGGTAGCCTAGTGGTTAGAGTGTTGGGCCAGTAACCAGCAGGTAGCCTAGTGGTTAGAGCGTTGGGCCAGTAACCAGCAGGTAGTCTAGTGGTTAGAGCGTTGGGCCAGTAACCAGCAGGTAGCCTAGTGGTTAGAGCGTTGGGCCAGTAACCAGCAGGTAGCCTAGTGGTTAGAGCGTTGGGTCAGTAACCAGCAGGTAGCCTAGTGGTTAGAGCGTTGGACCAGTAACCAGCAGGTAGCCTAGTGGTTAGAGCGTTGGACCAGTAACCAGCAGGTAGCCTAGTGGTTAGAGCGTTGGGCCAGTAACCAGCAGGTAGCCTAGTGGTTAGAGTGTTGGACTAGTAACCAGCAGGTAGCCTAGTGGTTAGAGCGTTGGACCATTAACCAGCAGGTAGCCTAGCGGTTAGAGCGTTGGGCCAGTAACCAGCAGGTAGCCTAGTGGTTAGAGCGTTGGGCCAGTAACCAGCAGGTAGCCTAGTGGTTAGAGTGTTGGGCCAGTAACCAGCAGGTAGCCTAGTGGTTAGAGCGTTGGGCCAGTAACCAGCAGGTAGCCTAGTGGTTAGAGCGTTGGGCCAGTAACCAGCAGGTAGCCTAGTGGTTAGAGCGTTGGGTCAGTAACCAGCAGGTAGCCTAGTGGTTAGAGCGTTGGACCAGTAACCAGCAGGTAGCCTAGTGGTTAGAGCGTTGGACCAGTAACCAGCAGGTAGTCTAGTGGTTAGAGCGTTGTGCCAGTAACCAGCAGGTAGTCTAGTGGTTAGAGTGTTGGGTCAGTAACCAGCAGGTAGCCTAGTGGTTAGAGCGTTGGACCAGTAACCAGCAGGTAGCCTAGTGGTTAGAGCGTTGGACCAGTAACCAGCAGGTAGCCTAGTGGTTAGAGCGTTGGGTCAGTAACCAGCAGGTAGCCTAGTGGTTAGAGCGTTGGGCCAGTAACCAGCAGGTAGCCTAGTGGTTAGAGCGTTGGGTCAGTAACCAGCAGGTAGCCTAGTGGTTAGAGCGTTGGACCAGTAACCAGCAGGTAGCCTAGTGGTTAGAGTGTTGGGCCAGTAACCAGCAGGTAGCCTAGTGGTTAGAGCGTTGGGCCAGTAACCAGCAGGTAGCCTAGTGGTTAGAGTGTTGGGCCAGTAACCAGCAGGTAGCCTAGCGGTTAGAGCGTTGGGCCAGTAACCAGCAGGTAGCCTAGTGGTTAGAGCGTTGGGCCAGTAACCAGCAGGTAGCCTAGTGGTTAGAGTGTTGGGCCAGTAACCAGCAGGTAGCCTAGTGGTTAGAGCGTTGGGCCAGTAACCAGCAGGTAGTCTAGTGGTTAGAGCGTTGGGCCAGTAACCAGCAGGTAGCCTAGTGGTTAGAGCGTTGGGCCAGTAACCAGCAGGTAGCCTAGTGGTTAGAGCGTTGGGTCAGTAACCAGCAGGTAGCCTAGTGGTTAGAGCGTTGGACCAGTAACCAGCAGGTAGCCTAGTGGTTAGAGCGTTGGACCAGTAACCAGCAGGTAGTCTAGTGGTTAGAGCGTTGTGCCAGTAACCAGCAGGTAGTCTAGTGGTTAGAGTGTTGGGTCAGTAACCAGCAGGTAGCCTAGTGGTTAGAGCGTTGGACCAGTAACCAGCAGTTAGCCTAGTGGTTAGAGCGTTGGACCAGTAACCAGCAGGTAGCCTAGTGGTTAGAGCGTTGGGCCAGTAACCAGCAGGTAGCCTAGTGGTTAGAGTGTTGGGCCAGTAACCTGCAGGTAGCCTAGTGGTTAGAGCGTTGGGCCAGTAACCAGCAGGTAGTCTAGTGGTTAGAGCGTTGGGCCAGTAACCAGCAGGTAGCCTAGTGGTTAGAGCGTTGGGCCAGTAACCAGCAGGTAGCCTAGTGGTTAGAGCGTTGGGTCAGTAACCAGCAGGTAGCCTAGTGGTTAGAGCGTTGGACCAGTAACCAGCAGGTAGCCTAGTGGTTAGAGCGTTGGACCAGTAACCAGCAGGTAGCCTAGTGGTTAGAGCGTTGGGCCAGTAACCAGCAGGTAGCCTAGTGGTTAGAGTGTTGGACTAGTAACCAGCAGGTAGCCTAGTGGTTAGAGCGTTGGACCATTAACCAGCAGGTAGCCTAGCGGTTAGAGCGTTGGGCCAGTAACCAGCAGGTAGCCTAGTGGTTAGAGCGTTGGGCCAGTAACCAGCAGGTAGCCTAGTGGTTAGAGTGTTGGGCCAGTAACCAGCAGGTAGCCTAGTGGTTAGAGCGTTGGGCCAGTAACCAGCAGGTAGCCTAGTGGTTAGAGCGTTGGGCCAGTAACCAGCAGGTAGCCTAGTGGTTAGAGCGTTGGGTCAGTAACCAGCAGGTAGCCTAGTGGTTAGAGCGTTGGACCAGTAACCAGCAGGTAGCCTAGTGGTTAGAGCGTTGGACCAGTAACCAGCAGGTAGTCTAGTGGTTAGAGCGTTGTGCCAGTAACCAGCAGGTAGTCTAGTGGTTAGAGTGTTGGGTCAGTAACCAGCAGGTAGCCTAGTGGTTAGAGCGTTGGACCAGTAACCAGCAGGTAGCCTAGTGGTTAGAGCGTTGGACCAGTAACCAGCAGGTAGCCTAGTGGTTAGAGCGTTGGGTCAGTAACCAGCAGGTAGCCTAGTGGTTAGAGCGTTGGGCCAGTAACCAGCAGGTAGCCTAGTGGTTAGAGCGTTGGGTCAGTAACCAGCAGGTAGCCTAGTGGTTAGAGCGTTGGACCAGTAACCAGCAGGTAGCCTAGTGGTTAGAGTGTTGGGCCAGTAACCAGCAGGTAGCCTAGTGGTTAGAGCGTTGGGCCAGTAACCAGCAGGTAGCCTAGTGGTTAGAGCGTTGGGTCAGTAACCAGCAGGTAGCCTAGTGGTTAGAGCGTTGGGCCAGTAACCAGCAGGTAGCCTAGTGGTTAGAACGTTGGGAGACTCAGTAATATGACGTAGATTAAAGCCCTGTTTAAAAGGCTTCCTTTGATCCTGCCTCACAATGTGTAGTTCTGTTTTTGTTCATATTAGAAGACCACAAGGTGGATGTTATAACATGGTCATAGACATGCAGCTCATCACTACAGGCCATTAGGCTCTATGTGCAGCTCTATCTCAGTTCCCTCTCTGTAGCTTCACCCAGTCTGGAAACCAACACAGTTCAAAACTACATGTTTCAAAGAGATGAAGGGAATCTTGGTTGAGGTAACATTGTTTTCTTCCTGTACTGACCGGGTTCTCAAACCACTCAGGCTGTACTCAGTGACCCAGTAGTTTATATGAAGTCACTCCTCTAGAGGCAGCTGAGCTGACAGGCAGTCACTCCTCTAGAGGCTGAGCTGACAGGCAGTCACTCCTCTAGAGGCTGAGCTGACAGACAGTCACTCCTCCTCTAGAGGCAGCTGAGCTGACAGGCAGTCACTCCTCCTCTAGAGGCTGAGCTGACAGACGGTCACTCCTCCTCTAGAGGCTGAGCTGACAGGCAGTCACTCCTCCTCTAGAGGCTGAGCTGACAGGCAGTCACTTCTCCTCTAGAGGCTGAGCTGACAGGCAGTCACTCCTCCTCTAGAGGCTGAGCTGACAGACAGTCACTCCTCCTCTAGAGGCTGAGCTGGCAGGCAGTCACTCCTCCTCTAGAGGCAGCTGAGCTGGCAGGCAGTCACTCCTCCTCTAGAGGCTGAGCTGACAGACAGTCACTCCTCCTCTAGAGGCTGAGCTGACAGGCAGTCACTCCTCCTCTAGAGGCTGAGCTGACAGGCAGTCACTCCTCCTCTAGAGGCAGCTGAGCTGACAGGCAGTCACTCCTCTAGAGGCTGAGCTGACAGGCAGTCACTCCTCCTCTAGAGGCTGAGCTGACAGACAGTCACTCCTCCTCTAGAGGCAGCTGAGCTGACAGGCAGTCACTCCTCCTCTAGAGGCTGAGCTGGCAGACAGTCACTCCTCCTCTAGAGGCAGCTGAGCTGACAGGCAGTCACTCCTCCTCTAGAGGCTGAGCTGACAGGCAGTCACTCCTCCTCTAGAGGCTGAGCTGACAGACAGTCACTCCTCCTCTAGAGGCAGCTGAGCTGGCAGGCAGTCACTCCTCCTCTAGAGGCTGAGCTGGCAGACAGTCACTCCTCCTCTAGAGGCTGAGCTGGCAGACAGTCACTCCTCCTCTAGAGGCTGAGCTGGCAGGCAGTCACTCCTCCTCTAGAGGCTGAGCTGGCAGACAGTCACTCCTCCTCTAGAGGCTGAGCTGGCAGACAGTCACTCCTCCTCTAGAGGCAGCTGAGCTGACAGGCAGTCACTCCTCCTCTAGAGGCTGAGCTGGCAGGCAGTCACTCCTCCTCTAGAGGCTGAGCTGACAGGCAGTCACTCCTCCTCTAGAGGCAGCTGAGCTGACAGGCAGTCACTCCTCCTCTAGAGGCTGAGCTGACAGACAGTCACTCCTCCTCTAGAGGCTGAGCTGACAGGCAGTCACTCCTCCTCTAGAGGCTGAGCTGACAGACAGTCACTCCTCCTCTAGAGGCAGCTGAGCTGACAGGCAGTCACTCCTCCTCTAGAGGCTGAGCTGACAGACAGTCACTCCTCCTCTAGAGGCTGAGCTGACAGGCAGTCACTCCTCCTCTAGAGGCAGCTGAGCTGACAGGCAGTCACTCCTCCTCTAGAGGCTGAGCTGACAGACAGTCACTCCTCCTCTAGAGGCAGCTGAGCTGACAGACGGTCACTCCTCCTCTAGAGGCTGAGCTGACAGGCAGTCACTCCTCCTCTAGAGGCAGCTGAGCTGGCAGGCAGTCACTCCTCCTCTAGAGGCAGCTGAGCTGGCAGGCAGTCACTTCTCCTCTAGAAGCAGCTGAGCTGACAGGCAGTCACTCCTCCTCTAGAGGCAGCTGAGCTGACAGGCAGTCACTTCTCCTCTAGAGGCTGAGCTGACAGGCGGTCACTTCTCCTCTAGAGGCTGAGCTGACAGACAGTCACTCCTCCTCTAGAGGCAGCTGAGCTGACAGACAGTCACTCCTCCTCTAGAGGCTGAGCTGACAGGCAGTCACTCCTCCTCTAGAGGCAGCTGAGCTGGCAGGCAGTCACTTCTCCTCTAGAGGCTGAGCTGGCAGGCAGTCACTCCTCCTCTAGAGGCAGCTGAGCTGACAGGCAGTCACTCATCCTCTAGAGGCTGAGCTGGCAGGCAGTCACTCCTCCTCTAGAGGCAGCTGAGCTGACAGACAGTCACTCCTCCTCTAGAGGCTGAGCTGACAGGCAGTCACTCCTCCTCTAGAGGCAGCTGAGCTGGCAGGCAGTCACTTCTCCTCTAGAGGCTGAGCTGTCAGGCAGTCACTCCTCCTCTAGAGGCAGCTGAGCTGACAGGCAGTCACTCGTCCTCTAGAGGCTGAGCTGGCAGGCAGTCACTCCTCACGCTGCAGTTTAAAGATGGCCTCCTTCTATCTTTAGAAATGTGTGTCTATGTTTAATCACACAGCTACACTATGAATGAGGAAGTGGAGTGTTACTTTACCTCACTGTCTCACTGTACTGACAGTAGAGGAAAAACACATCGAGTCACGGTCACTGTCTGTGCCCCAAATGGCCCCCTATCCCCTATGGGCCCTGGACATAAGCAGTGCACTCTATAGGGAATATACGCTCTTAGAAAAAAAGGTTCTATCTAGAACCTAAAAGGGTTCTTCGGCTGTCCCCATAGGAGAACCCTTTGAAGAACCCTTTTTGGTTCCAGACAGAACCTTTTTGAGTTCCATGTAGAACCCTTTACACAGAGGGTAGAACCCTTTACACAGAGGGTAGAACCCTTTACACAGAGGGTTCTACATGGAACCCCAAATAGTTCTGTCTGGAACCAAAAATGGATCTACCTGGAACCAAACAGGGTTCTCCTATGTGAACAGCCAAAGAACCCTTTTGGAGCCCTTTTTGCCTAAGAGTGAAGGGTGCAGCTGTGGTACACAGCCACTGAATGACAGCCACTGAATGACAGCCACTGAATGACAGCCACTGAATGACAGCCACTGAATGACAGCCACTGAATGACAGCCACTGAATGACAGCCACTGAATGACCGTTGACTTACTTCCCTCGTCCTCTTGGACGTCCTTTCTTTCCTCTGTTGTAAGTGAGGATAAAAGCCCAGAGTTGGGTCAATACATCCAAGTATTGGAAGTATTTGAGGAGCGCTTGATTTAGCTCAGAGTGACTTCTGGTGCTGTTCTACTGGTTCCATTATACAGGGGACAGAGTACTAAATCAAGTGCACCAAAGTATTTCCCATAGGCGACCATAGGCGACCATAGGCGACCATAGGCGACCATAGGCGACCATAGGCGACCATAGGCTACCATAGGCTACCATAGGCGACCATAGGCTACCATAGGCTACCATAGGCTACCATAGGCGACCATAGGCTACCATAGGCTACCATAGGCGACCGTAGGCTACCGTAGGCTACCGTAGGCTACCGTAGGCTACCATAGGCTACCATAGGCTACCGTATGCAGTGAACACAGGTGTGTACAACAGCGAATGGTATTTGGATAGTTGTCTGTGAAAGTGTATGACGTAAAACCCCAGAGTTGTCAGGCTTAGCTCACGCTGCTGCGTTGACACTACACTATGAATAGATCGGTAGCCTCGCAGGAAGAAATGTCTGAACATTCTGTAGGACAAATTGAGTTAACCCTTCACACATACCACACCTTCTGACTGCACCGTGGTCATTTACAGTGTTTAAAGAGACAGTGTTTCCACCGCAACAAACATTAGAAATGTAATATTGTAATAATACATGAAAATCCTCTTGACAATATCCTCTGATACGGAAATAACATACGGTCCCATCTGGTCTTCTTCTGATCTGATTCTGTAGAGACCACATGTTGTAGGTGTTAACATACCGTCCCATCTGGCCTTCTTCTGATCTGATTCTGTAGAGACCACATGTTGTAGGTTAACATACGGTCCCATCTGGCCTTCTTCTGATCTGATTCTGTAGAGACCACATGTTGTAGGTGTTAACATACGGTCCCATCTGGCCTTCGTCTGATCTGATTCTGTAGAGACCACATGTTGTAGGTGTTAACATACCGTCCCATCTGGTCTTCGTCTGATCTGATTCTGTAGAGACCACATGTTGTAGGTGTTAACATACCGTCCCATCTGGTCTTCGTCTGATCTGATTCTGTAGAGACCACATGTTGTAGGTGTTAACATACCGTCCCATCTGGCCTTCGTCTGATCTGATTCTGTAGAGACCACATGTTGTAGGTGTTAACATACCGTCCCATCTGGTCTTCGTCTGATCTGATTCTGTAGAGACCACATGTTGTAGGTGTTAACATACCGTCCCATCTGGTCTTCGTCTGATCTGATTCTGTAGAGACCACATGTTGTAGGTGTTAACATACCGTCCCATCTGGCCTTCGTCTGATCTGATTCTGTAGAGACCACATGTTGTAGGTGTTAACATACGGTCCCATCTGGCCTTCTTCTGATCTGATTCTGTAGAGACCACATGTTGTAGGTGTTAACATACGGTCCCATCTGGCCTTCGTCTGATCTGATTCTGTAGAGACCACATGTTGTAGGTGTTAACATAC
>NC_042968.1:42460175-42537675 GCF_901001165.1 Salmo trutta
GGTGCCATCCTAACAACACCCTGGTCCTCCTCTCTAATGAACGATAACTAGCATGGTGCCATCCACACAACACCCTGGTCCTCCTCTCTAATGAACGATAACTAGCATGGTGCCATCCTAACAACACCCTGGTCCTCCTCTCTAATGAACGATAACTAGCATGGTGCCATCCACACAACACCCTGGTCCTCCTCTCTAATGAACGATAACTAGCATGGTGCCATCCACACAACACCCTGGTCCTCCTCTCTAATGAACGATAACTAGCATGGTGCCATCCACACAACACCCTGGTCCTCCTCTCTAATGAACGACAACTAGCATGGTGCCATCCTAACAACACCCTGGTCCTCCTCTCTAATGAACGATAACTAGCATGGTGCCATCCTAACAACACCCTGGTCCTCCTCTCTAATGAACGATAACTAGCATGGTGCCATCCTAACAACACCCTGGTCCTCCTCTCTAATGAACGATAACTAGCATGGTGCCATCCTAACAACACCCTGGTCCTCCTCTCTAATGAACGATAACTAGCATGGTGCCATCCACACAACACGCTGGTCCTCCTCTCTAATGAACGATAACTAGCATGGTGCCATCCTAACAACACCCTGGTCCTCCTCTCTAATGAACGATAACTAGCATGGTGCCATCCTAACAACACCCTGGTCCTCCTCTCTAATGAACGATAACTAGCATGGTGCCATCCACACAACACGCTGGTCCTCCTCTCTAATGAACGATAACTAGCATGGTGCCATCCACACAACACGCTGGTCCTCCTCTCTAATGAACGATAACTAGCATGGTGCCATCCTAACAACACCCTGGTCCTCCTCTCTAATGAACGATAACTAGCATGGTGCCATCCACACAACACCCTGGTCCTCCTCTCTAATGAACGATAACTAGCATGGTGCCATCCTAACAACACCCTGGTCCTCCTCTCTAATGAACGATAACTAGCATGGTGCCATCCACACAACACCCTGGTCCTCCTCTCTAATGAACGATAACTAGCATGGTGCCATCCTAACAACACCCTGGTCCTCCTCTCTAATGAACGATAACTAGCATGGTGCCATCCACACAACACCCTGGTCCTCCTCTCTAATGAACGATAACTAGCATGGTGCCATCCTAACAACACCCTGGTCCTCCTCTCTAATGAACGATAACTAGCATGGTGCCATCCTAACAACACCCTGGTCCTCCTCTCTAATGAACGATAACTAGCATGGTGCCATCCACACAACACCCTGGTCCTCCTCTCTAATGAACGATAACTAGCATGGTGCCATCCTAACAACACCCTGGTCCTCCTCTCTAATGAACGATAACTAGCATGGTGCCATCCACACAACACCCTGGTCCTCCTCTCTAATGAACGATAACTAGCATGGTGCCATCCTAACAACACCCTGGTCCTCCTCTCTAATGAACGATAACTAGCATGGTGCCATCCTAACAACACCCTGGTCCTCCTCTCTAATGAACGATAACTAGCATGGTGCCATCCACACAACACGCTGGTCCTCCTCTCTAATGAACGATAAATAGCATGGTGCCATCCTAACAACACCCTGGTCCTCCTCTCTAATGAACGATAACTAGCATGGTGCCATCCTAACAACACCCTGGTCCTCCTCTCTAATGAACGATAACTAGCATGGTGCCATCCACACAACACCCTGGTCCTCCTCTCTAATGAACGATAACTAGCATGGTGCCATCCTAACAACACCCTGGTCCTCCTCTCTAATGAACGATAACTAGCATGGTGCCATCCACACAACACGCTGGTCCTCCTCTCTAATGAACGATAACTAGCATGGTGCCATCCTAACAACACCCTGGTCCTCCTCTCTAATGAACGATAACTAGCATGGTGCCATCCTAACAACACCCTGGTCCTCCTCTCTAATGAACGATAACTAGCATGGTGCCATCCACACAACACGCTGGTCCTCCTCTCTAATGAACGATAACTAGCATGGTGCCATCCACACAACACCCTGGTCCTCCTCTCTAATGAACGATAACTAGCATGGTGCCATCCACACAACACCCTGGTCCTCCTCTCTAATGAACGATAACTAGCATGGTGCCATCCTAACACCCTGGTCCTCCTCTCTAATGAACGATAACTAGCATGGTGCCATCCTAACACCCTAGTCCTCCTCTCTAATGAACGATAACTAGCATGGTGCCATCCACACAACACGCTGGTCCTCCTCTCTAATGAAAGAGAACTAGCATGGTGCCATCCACACAACACGCTGGTCCTCCTCTCTAATGAAAGAGAACTACAGGGCTACAATAGGAGGAAGTTGTATAGTACAGGACTATAATATAGGGAAGTTGCAGAATAGGGCGCTCTATTGCCACGGCCTGCACAGATCAGAGACATATAGAAAGATCTATAGACTGCTGTACAATGATGAAAGATAAACTCAGCAAAAAAGTGTTTATTTTCAGCAAACTTAACATGTGTAAATATTTGTATGAACATAACAAGATTCAACAACTGAGACATAAACTGAACAAGTTCCACAGACATGTGACTAACAGAAATGGAATAATGTGTCCCTGAACAAAGGGGGGGGTCAAAATCAAAAGTAACAGTCAGTATCTGGTGTGGCCACCAGCTGCATTAAGTACTGCAGTGCATCTCCTCCTCATGGACTGCACCAGATTTGCCAATTCCTGCTGTGAGATGTTACCCAACTCTTCCACCAAGGCACCTGCAAGTTCCCGGACATTTCTGGGGGGAATGGCCCTAGCCCTATCTTTGAAAGACAGAGTCCTGAAAAAGGGATGTTTATTTTTTTGCTGAGTTTATATAGAAAGATGTGTAGACTGCTGTACAAAGATGATAGATATATAGCAAGATGTTTAGACTGCTGTACAAATATGAGCGATATCTTGAAATATGTTTATGCTGCTGTACAAAGAGGATAGATATATAGAAAGATCTATAGATGTTACGCTCATTGTTGTAATGAGACCAAGGTGCAGCGTGGTAGGCGGCGTACATTTTACTTTTATTAAAAATGACACCGAAAAAACAAAACAAAAAAACAAACAAACATAAAGCTATATGCTGTACAGAACGCAACTACACACAAACAAGATCCCACAATCTAAGGTGGGAAAAAGGGCTGCCTAAGTATGATCCCCAATCAGAGACAACGATAGACAGCTGCCTCTGATTGGGAACCATACCCGGCAAACAAAGAAATAGAAAACATAGATTTCCCACCCTAGTCACACCCTGACCTAACCAAATAGAGAAATAAAAGGGATCTCTAAGGTCAGGGCGTGACAATAGAGTGCTGTACAAATATGAGAGATATATAGAAATATGTTTAGACTGCCGTACAAAGATGATAGATATATAGAAAGATGTTTAGACTTATGTACAAAGATGAGAGATATATAGAAAGATGTTTAGACTTCCGTACAAATATGATAGATATATAGAAAGATCAATAGACTGCAGTATAAAGATGATCGATATATAGAAAGATGTATAAACTGCTGCACAAAGTGAAGCTGAAATATACAACTGTTTAGAGAAGTATAGTCATATTGGTGACACTTTAGACTGCAGGTACTGTATAATGCATTATGGTCTTGTCATGAGCTTGCTTAAATGAGGGCTAGACTGCTGAAATCTGTACTGCTGAGACCTTCATACTGTAAATCCCATTAATGAGAGACACACTTGGGGGGGGTGCAGCTCACAGCACTTTACCTCAGATAGAGAGAGGGGGAGAGAGGGGGAGAGAGGGGGAGAGAGAGAGAAAGTGCTGTGTCAGGTATGGGAAAAGCGTTCAATAAGGGTGCAGTCCTTCCCGGCGTTGACAGAGAGGCTAGCTGTGGTCTCACCACAGGAAGACTGGGGGAGGGGGAGACGGTGAAGGGATAAGGAGAGGGAGACGACAGAGACAGGGAGAGGGAGAGACGGGAGAAGGAGATGAAAGAGACAGGGGAGAGGGGGAGACAAAAGAGACGAGGGAGGGAGAGGGGGAGACGAAAGAGACGGGAGAGTGAGGAGGAGATGAAAGAGACAGGGGAGACGGAGGGGGAGACGAAAGAGACAGGGGAGAGGGAGAGATGAAAGAGACGGGAGAGGGAGGAGGAGATGAAAGAGACAGGGGAGGGAGAGGGGGAGACGAAAGAGACGAGGGAGTGGGAGACAAAAGAGACAGGGGAGAGAGAGGGGTAGACGAAAGAGACGGGAGAGGGAGGGGAGACGAAAGAGACAGGAGGGAGAGGGAGAGACAAAAGAGACGGGAGGGAGAGGGAGGGCAGATGGGTGATATTTGGGATGCAGACTGTACAGACTGAGGTAAACATGAAGGCCAGGGGTACATAGGAAGTCTCCTTTACACCACAGCTGGCTGGCAATGCCAAAGTCAGGAACACAGTACGGTCACTGTGACAGAAGGTCGGAGGGCAACATGTTTGACCTTCTGGGTTTGTTTAAAAGGTGTCACCCAGATGCAGGAAACAGGAGGAGAGGAGTAGCCCTGCAGAATATGACAGGACATCCATTTAATAAGGCTGGACTACTCTTTCAACACGTGCTTAAGCCCTCTGACAGTGCACTTCTTACACCCACTTTGGGTTTGACGGGGTTTATCTGACGTTGGGTTTGACAGGGTTTATCTGACGTTGGGTTTGACGGGCTTTATCTGACGTTGGGTTTGACGGGGTTTATCTGACGTTGGGTTTGACGGGGTTTATCTGACGTTGGGTTTGACGGGGTTTATCTGACGTTGGGTTTGACGGGGTTTATCTGACGTTGGGTTTGACGGGGTTTATCTGACGTTGGGTTTGACGGGGTTTATCTAACGTTGGGTTTGACGGGGTTTATCTGACGTTGGGTTTGACGGGGTTTATCTGACGTTGGGTTTGACGGGGTTTATCTGGCGTTGGGTTTGACGGGGTTTATCTGGCGTTGGGTTTGACAGGGTTTATCTGACATTGGGTTTGAAGGGGTTTATCTGACGTTGGGTTTGACGGGGTTTATCTGACGTTGGGTTTGACGGGGTTTATCTGACGTTGGGTTTGACAGGGTTTATCTGACGTTGGGTTTGACAGGGTTTATCTGACGTTGGGTTTGACAGGGTTTATCTGACGTTGGGTTTGACAGGGTTTATCTGACGTTGGGCTTGACGGGGTTTATCTGACGTTGGGTTTGATGGGGTTTATCTGACGTTGGGTTTGACAGGTTGACAGGGTTTATCTGACGTTGGGTTTGACAGGGTTTATCTGACGTTGGGTTTGACAAGGTTTAGCATTATTTTCTGATCATTTTGAACCTAAGGAGACAGGACTGCAACAGGGCCAGTAAACTCATGCACACTAATGATCAGAAACGCTCTCTCAGCAAATCCCTTCACTCTCTTTCTGTTTTTCAGCCTGAGAACATCATGCTGTTGGACAAAAACGTGCCCTTGCCAAGGATCAAACTAATCGATTTTGGACTCGCTCACAAAATCGAGGCGGGAGCAGAGTTTAAAAACATTTTTGGGACTCCTGAATTTGTGGGTAAGATTGCAGTCTTGAGACTGGCTCACATAAACATGTCATAACTAGACCGCTACACATGAATATGAATAACTACATTATCAATGTCAAATCAAATGTTATTTGTCACATGCGTCGAATACAACAGGTGTAAACCTTACAGCGAAATGATGAATACAACAGGTGTAGACCTTACAGGGAAATGTTTACTTACAAGCCCTTAACCAATAAGGCAGTTCAAGAAATAGACTTAAGAAGATATTTACTAAATAAACTAAAGTGAAAAATACAATAAAATTAAAAAGTAACACAAAAAAATAACAATACCGAGGCTATATACCGACATGAGTGATACGGGGCGGTAATACTTTAGGCAGGTTACCTTCACAGGGACTATGGTGGTCTGCTTGAATCATATACAGTACCAGTCAAAAGTTTGGACACACCTACTCATTCAAGGGTTTTCCTTTATTTGTACAGTTTTCTTTTCAAAACTATGAATTAACACATATGAAATCATTTAGTAAATTAAAAAGTGTTTAAAAAAATCCAAATATTTTTTATATTATAGATTCTTAAAAGTAGCCACCCTTTGCCTTGATTACAGCGTTGTACACTCTTGGTATTCTCTCAACCAGCTTGACCTGGAATGCTTTTCCAACAGTCTTGAAGGAGTTCTCACATATGCTGAGCAGTTGTTGGCTGCTTTTCCTTCACTCTGGGGTCCAACTCATCCCAAACCATCTCAATTGGGTTGAGGTCAGGTGATTGTGGAGGCCAGGTCATCTGATGCAGTACTCCATCACTCTCCTTCTCACATCGGCTATGGAGAGCTTGATCACACAGTCATCTGGAACAGCTGGTGCTCTTATGCATGCTTCAGTGTTGCTTGCCTCGAAGCGAGCATAAAAGGCATTTAGCTCGTCTGGTAGGCTCGCGTCACTGGGCAGCTCGCGGCTGGGTTTCCCTTTGTAATAGTTTGCAAGCCCTGCCACATCCAACAAGCGTCAGAGCCGGTTTAGTAGGATTCAGTCTTAGTCCTGTATTGATCCTTTGCCTGTTTAGCAGGATTCATTATAAGCGTCCGGATTAGTGTCCCCCTCCTTGAAAGCGGCAACTCAAGCCTTTAACTCAGTGTGGATGTTGCCTGTAATCCATGGCATCTGGTTGGGATATGTACGTACTGTCACTGTGGGGACGACGATGCACTTATAGATGAAGCCGGTGACTGAGGTGGTATACTCCTCAATGCCATTGGATGAATCCTTGAACATATTCCAGTCTGTGCTAGCAAAACAGTCCTGTAGCGTAGCATCCGCGTCATCTGACCACTTCCGTATTGAGCGAGTCATTGGTACTTCCTGCTTTAGTTTTTACTTGTAAAGCAGGAATCAGGAGGATAGAATTATGCTCAGATTTGCCAAATGGAGGGCGAGGGAGAGCTTTGTACACGTTTCTGTGTGTGGGGTAAAGGAGGTATAGAGTTGTTTTCCTCTGGTTGCACGTGACATGCTGGTAGAAATGAGGTAAAACGGATTTAAGTTTGCCTGCATTAAAGTCCCCGGTCACTAGGAGCGTCGCTTCTGGTTGAGCATTTTCTTGTTTGTTTATGGCCTTAAACAGCTCGTTGAGAGCGGTCTTAGTGCCAGCATCGGTTTGTGGTGGTAAATAGACAGCTGCGAATAATATAGATGAGAACTCTCTTGGTAGATAGTGTGGTCTACAGCTTATCATGAGGTACTCTACCTCAGGCGAGCAATACCTTGAGACTTCTTTAATATTAGACATCGCACACCAGATGTTATTGACAAATAGACACATCTCCCCCGCCCCTCGTCTTACCAGACGTCGCTGCTCTGTCTTGCCAATGCACGGAAAACCCAGCCAGCTCCATATTATCCGTGTCGTCGTTCAGCCATGACTCGGTGAAACACATAAGATATTATAGTTCCTAATGTTCCGTTGGTAGGATTGTCTTAATCGTAGATCATCCAGTTTATTCTCCAGGGATTGCACCTTCACCACTACCATCTGTTCTATTGGTCGTTTACTCACTCGCCAACGAATTCTCACAAGGCACCCCGACCTCCGCCCCCTTTTTCTCTGTCTTTTCTTCACGAGAATGACGAGGATTTGAGCCTGGTCTCGAGAAAGCAGTGTATCCTTCGCTTCGAAACTGGTTAAAGAAAAAAATCTTTGTCCAGTTCGAGGTGTTCTTGAGTTCATGAGACCCTGTGTCCATGTGTTGTGTCCATGTGTTGACGTGTCCATGTGTTGATGTGTCCAATGTGTTGATGTGTCCATGTGTTGATGTGTCCAATGTGTCCATGTGTTGATGTGTCCATGTGTTGATGTGTCCATGTGTCCAATGTGTTGATGTGTCCATGTGTTGATGTGTCCAATGTGTTGATGTGTCCATGTGTCCATGTGTTAATGTGTCCATGTGTTGATGTGTCCATGTGTTGATGTGTCCATGTGTCGATGTGTTGATGTGTCCAATGTGTCCAATGTGTTGATGTGTCCATGTGTTGATGTGTTGATGTGTCCATGTGTTGATGTGTCCATGTGTTGATGTGTCCATGTGTTGATGTGTCCATGTGTTGATGTGTCCATGTGTTGATGTGTCCATGTGTTGATGTGTCCATGTGTTGATGCGTCCATGTGTTGATGCGTCCATGTGTTGATGTGTCCATGTGTTGATGTGTCCATGTGTTGATGTGTTGATGTGTCCAATGTGTTGATGTGTTGATGTGTCCAATGTGTTGATGCGTCCAATGTGTTGATGCGTCCATGTGTTGATGAGACCATGTGTTGATGTGTCCAATGTGTTGATGTGTCCATGTGTTGATGTGTCCATGTGTTGATGTGTTGATGTGTCCATGTGTTGATGCGTCCAATGTGTTGATGTGTCCATGTGTTGATGTGTCCATGTGTTGATGCGTCCATGTGTTGATGTGTCCATGTGTTGATGTGTCCATGTGTTGATGTGTCCATGTGTTGATGAGACCATGTGTTGATGTGTCCATGTGTTGATGTGTCCATGTGTTGATGCGTCCATGTGTTGATGTGTCCATGTGTTGATGAGACCATGTGTTGATGTGTCCATGTGTTGATGCGTCCATGTGTTGATGTGTCCATGTGTTGATGTGTCCATGTGTTGATGAGACCATGTGTTAATGTGTTGATGTGTCCATGTGTTGATGAGACCATGTGTTGATGTGTCCCTGTGTTGATGTGTCCATGTGTTGATGAGACCCTGACAAATCTCAGGTATTAACAGGAAATGCACTGTTTTGATGTAAATACTTCTAGTGACCTTCTGTCTGTTATTGACACATTAAAGTTATTAATAGAAAATACACTGTTTCGATCCACTCACCGTTCTATTACTGATGCATTAGTGCAGAGTTCTGCTGATTGGTCAACTGTCTGTTTCAGCCCCAGAGATAGTGAACTACGAACCACTCGGACTGGAGGCAGATATGTGGAGTATAGGAGTCATCACCTACATCCTGTGAGTTTAGGTTCATCACAACATGAAGCATGAACCCCACTATCCATGAACCCTTCATAGGAGTTCAACACAACATGAAGCATGAACCACACTATCCATGAACCCTTCATAGGAGTTCAACACAACATGAAGCATGAACCACACTATCCATGAACCCTTCATAGGAGTTCAACACAACATGAAGCATGAACCACACTATCCATGAACCCTTCATAGGAGTTCAACACAACATGAAGCATGAACCACACTATCCATGAACCCTTCATAGGAGTTCAACACAACATGAAGCATGAACCACACTACATTAAACATGTTTTAACATCATGGTACATTACATTAAACATGTTTTAACATCATGGTACATTAAACATGTTTTAACATCATGGTACATTAAACATGTTTTAACATCATGGTACACATAAATGAAACATACATGTAACAGGGATGGTGTAGGTGAATACATACAATGTTCCTAACGCTTCTCCTGTTCTGGCCTTGTTGTTGTTGTTGTGTTCCAGGCTGAGTGGAGCGTCTCCCTTCCTGGGAGAGACTAAACAGGACACGCTGGCCAACATCTCAGCCATGAACTACGAGTTTGACGAGGAGTTCTTCTGCAGAACCAGTGAGCTAGCCAAAAGCTTCATACGGCAGCTACTGGAGAGGGACAAGATGTGAGTTGGAGGGGTCAGAGGTTAGAGTTGATGTGGAGAGCGATAACCGGTTAGGGGTTAGGAGTGAGTTGGACGAGGAGTTCTTCTGCAGAATATGACAGCTGCTGGAGAGAGACAAGATGTAAGGAGGCAGTGGGGAGGCGGAGAGGATGAGGAGTCAGAGGTGAGGGGTGAGAGGGTGAGGAGGAGAGGAGTCAGGGATGAGGAGGAGAAGGTGGAGAGGATAGGAGACATAGGTGAGGGGTCGGGTGAGGTGGAGAGGGTGAGGAAGAGAGGAGTCAGAGGAGAGGGGTCAGGGCTGAGGAGAGGAGTCAGGTGAGAGGTCAGAGGTGAGGTGGAGAGGGTGAGGAGGGGAGGAGACATAGGTGAGGGGTCGGGTGAGGTGGAGAGGGTGAGGAAGAGAGTGGTCAGAGATGAGGGGTCCAGGTTGAGGTGAGGAGGAGAGGAGTTAGAGGTGATGGGTCAGAGATGAGGGGTCCGGGTTGAGGTGAGGAGGAGAGGGGTCCGGGGTGATGGGTCAGAGATGAGGGGTCCGGGTTGAGGTGAGGAGGAGAGGGGTCCGGGGTGATGGGTCAGAGATCAGGGGTCCGGGTTGAGGTGAGGAGGAGAGGGGTCCGGGGTGAGGGGTCAGAGGTGAGGGGTCAGGGGTGAGGTGGAGCTGGACAAGAAGTGAGGTTTGGGGTTTGAACCTGTGCCAAAAGACTGTTAGACCACTGAGCTAAAGCCTAAACAATATCTATGGAAGCTAACACGAGTCTTCCTGGCTGATGTATTGTGTTTCTACATCACATTGTAGAACAGCTGTATAGAAAAATGTGATGTAACATATTTACACACTTTTGAGACTATGAGGTTTGTTTACATTTTACATTTACATTTTAGTCATTTAGCAGACACTTATCCAGAGTGACTTACAGTAGTGAATGCATACATTTTATACAATTTCATACATTTTTTTTTTCTGTGCTGGCCCCCCGTGGGAATCGAACCCACAACCCTGGTGTTGCAAACACCATGCTCTACCAACTGAGCTACAGGGAACGTTACTCTGCATGACTCTACACAGTACACACTGTCTTGATGACAGTAACGCTGAATGATCTGTGTACAAGGTCAAAACAGACGACACTGTCACAGTCTAAAATCAAGTTCCTTACATCCTCCTGTTCTATCTGGTCCCTCTGAGGACATAAATTGCATTCAGAAAGTATTCAGACCCTTTAACTTTTTCCACATTTTGTTACGTTACAGTCTTATTCTAAAATGGATTAAATCAATATTTTTCCTCCTCCATCTACACACAATACCCCATAATGACATCACAATACCCCATAATGACATCACAATACCCCATAATGACATAACAATACCCCATAATGACATCACAATACCCCATAATGACATCACAATACCCCATAGTGACATCACAATACCCCATAATGACAAAGTGAAAACAGGTTTTTGTCATTTTCATAAGTATTCAGACCCTTTGCTATGAGACTCGAAATTGAGCTCAGGTGCATCCTGTTTCCATTGATCATCCTTGAGATGTTTCTACAACTTGATTAGAGTCCACCTGTGGTAAATTCAATTGATTGCACAAGATTTGGAAAGGCACACACCTGTCTATATAAGGTCCCACAGTTGACATTGCATGTCAGAGCAAAAACCAAGCCATGAGGTCGAAGAAATTGTCCGTAGAGCTCGGAGACAGGATAGTGTCGAGGCACAGATCTGGGGAAGGGTACCAAAACATTTCTGCAGCATTGAAGGTCCCCAAGAACACAGTGGCCTCCATCATTCTTAAATGGAAGAAGTCTGGAACCACCAAGACACCTAGAACTGGCTGCCCGGCCAAACTGAGCAATTGGGGGAGAAGGGCCTTGGTCAGAGAGGTGACCAAGAACCCAATGGTCACTCTGAACGAGCACCAGAGTTCCTCTATGGAGACGGGAGAACCTTCCAGAAGGACAACCATCTCTGCAGCACTCCACCAATCAGGGCTTTATGGTAGAGTGGCCAGACGGAAGCCACTCCTCAGTAAAAGGCACATGACAGCCCGCTTGGAGTTTTGCCAAAAGGCACATAAAGACTCTCAGACCATGAGAAACAAGATTCTCTGGTCTGATGAAACCAAGATTGAACTCTGAATGCTAAGCGTCACGTCTGGAGGAAACCTGGCACAATCCCTACGGTGAAGCATGGTGGTGGCAGCATCATGCTGTGGGGATGTTTTTCAGCGGCAGGGACGGAGACTAGTCAGGATCGAGGGAAAGATGAACGGAGCAAAGTACAGAGAGATCCTTGATGAAAACCTGCTCCAGAGCGCTCTGGACCTCAGACTGGGGCGAAGGTTCACCTTGCAACAGGACAACGACCCTAAGCACACAGCCAAGACAACGCAGAAGTGTCTTCGGGAACAAGTCTCTGAATGTCCTTGAGTGGCCCAGCCAGAGCCCGGACTTGAACCCAATCGAACATCTCTGGAGAGACCTGAAAATAGCTGTGCAGCGATGCTACCCATCCAACCTGACAGAGCTTGAGAGGATCTGCAGAGAAGAATGGGAGAAACTCCCCAAATACAGGTGTACCAAGCTTCTAGCGTCATACCCAAGAAGACTCGAGGTTGTAATCGCTGCCAAAGGTGCTTCAACAAAGTACTGAGTAAAGGGTCTGAATACTTATGTAAATTAGATATTTTGGCTTTTTATTTTTTTAACTTTGCAAAAATATCTAAAAAACATTGTTTTTCTCATTATGGGGTATTGTGTGTAGATTGATGAGGGGAAAAAAACGATTTAATTCATTTTAGAAAAAGGCAGTAAACGTAACAAAATATGGAAAAGGTCAAGAGGTCTGAATACTTTCCAAATGCAGTGTAAACATGTTTGTCTTCCAGGAAGAGATTAACTATTCAAGATGCCCTCAACCATCCCTGGATCAAGGTATATCATTGTCATATGAAAACAGAATACTATCATGATTGACAGCTTGATGTTAAGACATGCATGTCGTTTTCTTTTGTGACATAACTTCCTGTATTTTATGATTTGCATAACCGCCTCCTACTTATACTGTGACATGTACTGTTCAGGCAGAAACGGATTTGTTTCTTGTTTGTATGGTTTTTACATACTTGGTTTCTGACCATGTAATGCATGTTAAGCTGTTATGGACTGCAGCTCCCACTGAGACAATGTAAAATATATAATGGCCTGGACTGCACCTCCCACACAGACAATGTAAAATATATAATGGCCTGGACTGCACCTCCCACTCAGACAATGTAAAATATATAATGGCCTGGACTGCACCTCCCACTCAGACAATGTAAAATATATAATGGCCTGGACTGCACCTCCCACTCAGACAATGTAAAATATATAATGGCCTGGACTGCACCTTCCACTCAGACAATGTAAAATATATAATGGCCTGGACTGCACCTCCCACTCAGACAATGTAAAATATATAATGGCCTGGACTGCACCTCCCACTCAGACAATGTAAAATATATAATGGCCTGGACTGCACCTCCCACTCAGACAATGTAAAATATATAATGGCCTGGACTGCACCTCCCACTCAGACAATGTAAAATATATAATGGCCTGGACTGCACCTCCCACTCAGACAATGTAAAATATATAATGGCCTGGACTGCACCTCCCACTCAGACAATGTAAAATATATAATGGCCTGGACTGCACCTCCCACTCAGACAATGTAAAATATATAATGGCCTGGACTGCACCTCCCACTCAGACAATGTAAAATATATAATGGCCTGGACTGCACCTCCCACTCAGACAATGTAACATATATAATGGCCTGGACTGCACCTCCCACTCAGACAATGTAAAATATATAATGGTGTAACGATTGGCGTCGGGTGATGAGGAAGCGGACCAAAACGCAGCTGGGAGCGAACACATGTTTATTCTTACACTGAATTAAACACGTACACAAAACCAAGAAAATGCCTGATCATTAACAGCTCAAACAAAAAAAGACAACAACCCACCAACATCGTGGGGGGAAAGGAACTTAAATGTGATTCCCCATCAGACATAACTAGCGACAGCTGTCTGATTGGGAAATCACCCCCGAGCCCAACATAGAAATAAACCACAAAGAAAGGCTATAACAAAACATAGAAAATAAACCATAGAAATACCACACCCTGACCAAAATAGCAGAGTTCCCCTGGTCAGGGCGTGACAAATGGCCTGGACTGCACCTCCCACTCAGACAATGTAAAATATATAATGGCCTGGACTGCACCTCCCACTCAGACAATGTAAAATATATAATGGCCTGGCTAGTCAGATAGAGGGAGCTCTAGTTAGTTAGTTTGAATCAGATGTGTGATTCATTGAGATTAGTTTTTCCTGATAATGTTTGTCCTGCCATGTTTGTGACTCTTAACTTAAATGTGCAACCAGTTGACAAAAGAGCTTCACGTTTGGTGATGGAAAGAATCGAAAGAAGATGAATAACTAAGCATGTTACCTGGAGTGTTGCCTGTGGTTTGGTAATATATAACTAACCATGTTACCTGGAGTGTTGTCTGTGGTTTGGTAATATATAACTAACCATGTTACCTGGAGTGTTGTCTGTGGTTTGGTAATATATAACTAACCATGTTACCTGGAGTGTTGTCTGTGGTTTGGTAATATATAACTAACCATGTTACCTGGAGTGTTGTCTGTGGTTTGGTAATATATAACTAACCATGTTACCTGGAGTGTTGCCTGTGGTTTGGTAATGGTTAACTAACCATGTTACCTGGAGTGTTGCCTGTGGTTTGGTAATGGTTAACTAACCATGTCACCTGGAGTGTTGTCTGTGGTTTGGTAATGGTTAACTAACCATGTTACCTGGAGTGTTGTCTGTGGTTTGGTAATGGTTAACTAACCATGTTACCTGGAGTGTTGTCTGTGGTTTGGTAATATATAACTAACCATGTTACCTGGAGAGTTGTCTGTGGTTTGGTAATGGTTAACTAACCATGTTACCTGGAGTGTTGTCTGTGGTTTGGTAATGGTTAACTAACCATGTTACCTGGAGTGTTGTCTGTGGTTTGGTAATGGTTAACTAACCATGTTACCTGGACTGTTGTCTGTGGTTTGGTAATATATAACTAACCATGTTACCTGGAGTGTTGTCTGTGGTTTGGTAATATATAACTAACCATGTTACCTGGAGTGTTGTCTGTGGTTTGGTAATATATAACTAACCATGTTACCTGGAGTGTTGTCTGTGGTTTGGTAATATATAACTAACCATGTTACCTGGAGTGTTGTCTGTGGTTTGGTAATGGTTAACTAACCATGTTACCTGGAGTGTTGTCTGTGGTTTGGTAATATATAACTAACCATGTTACCTGGAGTGTTGTCTGTGGTTTGGTAATGGTTAACTAACCATGTTACCTGGAGTGTTGCCTGTGGTTTGGTAATATATAACTAACCATGTTACCTGGAGTGTTGTCTGTGGTTTGGTAATATATAACTAACCATGTTACCTGGAGTGTTGTCTGTGGTTTGGTAATATATAACTAACCATGTTACCTGGAGTGTTGTCTGTGGTTTGGTAATATATAACTAACCATGTTACCTGGAGTGTTGTCTGTGGTTTGGTAATGGTTAACTAACCATGTCACCTGGAGTGTTGTCTGTGGTTTGGTAATATATAACTAACCATGTTACCTGGAGTGTTGCCTGTGGTTTGGTAATATATAACTAACCATGTTACCTGGAGTGTTGCCTGTGGTTTGGTAATGGTTAACTAACCATGTTACCTGGAGTGTTGCCTGTGGTTTGGTAATATATAACTAACCATGTTACCTGGAGTGTTGTCTGTGGTTTGGTAATGGAGGCATCTCACCACTGGCTTATATTCCATTGCTGTACAGAACATTATCAATGCATGACATGCAGTGCCAGTAAGTGACTTCCAGCTCAGTAACCCTCCATCTATCGTCCTCATGTCTTGTGTCTGAAGTCTAATGAGTACAAGGAGGAGACCTCCAGCACCAAGACCCCGGACCAGACCAAGACCCCCAAGAAGCGCGAGCGCCGGCAGCTGAAGACCAAACGTCTCAAGGAGTACACCATCAAGTCCCACTCCTCCATGCCCCCCAACAACACCTACGTCAACTTCGAACGCTTCGCCCAGGTAGTGGAGGACATCAGCCAGATGGAGGGCTCCTTCACTGGGCTAGCCTCGGCCCACGACTCCTTGCAAGAGGACATCGACGCCTTGGTCTCCGTCTACAACCACAAGGAGTCCTGGTACAAGGAGGAGAGCGAGGGGGTCCGTCACCAGCTGTCTCAGATCCGCTATGAGTTCCGTAAAGTGGAGGCGATGAAGAGAAGCCTGCAGGATGAGATGAAGGTGGTGGATGTTAGCGTCAGTGACGTTAGCGCCCGCTACCAGGAGAGGAAGAGACACTTTGACGCTCTGAGACAGGAGCTGAGCGACGAGCTGAAGTGGGTGCAGGACGTGGTGGGGTCGTCAGGGGTCGCGGACGGGGTCACGGACGGGGTCGGTGGGGTCGGAGGAGGGGGGTACCTCAACTGTAACTTCTCCACTGTGTTTAATAATGACGTGAATGAGGCACTGAAGGAAATGCTGAACAGAAGCTGTGGAGGAGATCTGCTGTCTGGGATCAGCCTGAACCTCACTGAGTCTGGACTGAAGAGATAGTATAGTATAATATAGTATAATATAGTATAGTATAGTATAATATAGTATAGTATAATATAGTATAATATAGTATAGTATAGTATAATATAGTATAATGTAGTATAATATAGTATAATATAGTATAATATAGTATAGTATAATATAGTATAGTATAGTATAGTATAATATAATATAGTATAGTATAATATAGTATAGTATAATATAGTATAATATAGTATAGTATAATATAGTATAGTATAATGTAGTATAATATAGTATAGTATAGTATAATATAGTATAGTATAGTATAATATAGTATAATATAGTATAGTATTGTATTGTATTGTATTGTATAGTACTGTAGAGTATCAGCCTGAACCTCACTGAGTCGGGACTGAAGAGATAGTATGGCATAGTATAGTATAGTATAATATAGTATAGTTTAGTATATTATAGTATAGTACTGTATAGTATCAACGTGGACCTGACTGAGTCTGGACAGTAGAGATAACAGCAGTTACAGTAGAGTATCAACCTGGACCTGACTGAGTCTGGATATTATAGTATAGTATAGTATAGTATCAGCGTGGACCTGACTGAGTCTGGCCAGTAGAGATAACAGCAGTTACAGTAGCCCAGAAACAGGAAGTAGAGGACACTGGAAGTCATCTCTGTGGAATATTATAACTTTAGTTTGTTCTCCTTGTGATACGTTAGTAGTATTTTGTGATTAGCTAAAATAAAACGTCACAGTATTTACAATGCTTCTTTTTGTGTTTTACAAAGAATGATGTAAGAGGCTTGATAGGTTTTGAGGTTTTATATTAAAGTCTGCAACTTTTAAGTAGCTTGTTTGTTTTTCATAGCTCAAAGCCAACTGTTGATAATGTTGATAGAGGATGTTGATAGAGGATTGATAATGAGTATATATCATTATTGACATTAGTCCTACCTTCTTAGATTAAAGTAAATTGAGAGTGTTATTGTTGTATGTGTATTTTAGATGCTTGTACCTACCTGATCTAAACCCACTGAACCTGATAAAGATCTTATCGATTGAAATGTTATATCTGTGATTGTGTGTGTGATTGTGTGTGTGCGTGTGATTGTGTGTGTGTGTACTGTATCAGCCAAACACTACAATACACTGGTCCTTTTAGTCCTAGTCTGGTTCTTTTAGTCCTAGTCTGGTCCATTTAGACCTAGTCTGGTTCTTTTAGTCCTAGTCTGGTCCTTTTAGTCCTAGTCTGGTTCTTTTAGTCCTAGTCTGGTCCTTTTAGTCCTAGTCTGGTCCTTTTAGTCCTAGTCTGGTTCTTTTAGTCCTAGTCTGGTCCCTTTTAGTCCTAGTCTGGTTCTTTTAGTCCTAGTCTGGTCCTTTTAGTCCTAGTCTGGTTCTTTTAGTCCTAGTCTGGTTCTTTTAGTCCTAGTCTGGTTCTTTTAGTCCTAGTCTGGTCCTTTTTAGTCCTAGTCTGGTCCTTTTTAGTCTGGTCCTTTTAGTCCTAGTCTGGTCCCTTTTAGTCCTAGTCTGGTCCCTTTTAGTCCTAGTCTGGTTCTTTTAGTCCTAGTCTGGTCCTGATCTCTGTATAGGACTACTGTTTCAGCTCCTATGTTTGTTGTCTTTGTCATGACAGCCCAAAGGCTTTTCGTCCTCTCTATGTCATTCTGTTTTCTGTTGTGGTTTTAGCCGTTAAACCCATGCCAGGCCCTGGTGCGCAGACTGTCTGTCATTAATCTGGAGAACTTCAGGAGACAGTACGCACGACGGAGATGGAAGGTACGTCCTGCAGTACAAAACATCTATCGTACAATATCACCAACATGCCATTAAGTTTTGATAAGTGTGTGTGTGTTGTGTTGTGTGTGTTGTGTTGTGTTGTGTTGTGTGTGTGTGTGTTGTGTGTGTGTGTTGTGTATCTGTCCATGTGTATAATTGTTTCTGATGTCAATAGGTCTATATATATGCTGTAGTGTGTCAGAACATCTCTCTCTTGACTAGATGTCTATCAGGACAGTGTCTCTGTGTTGACTAGATGTCTATCAGGATAGTGTCTCTGTGTTGACTAGATGTCTATCAGGATAGTGTCTCTGTGTTGACTAGATGTCTATCAGGACAGTGTCTCTGTGTTGACTAGATGTCTATCAGGATAGTGTCTCTGTGTTGACTAGATGTCTATCAGGACAGTGTCTCTGTGTTGACTAGATGTCTATCAGGATAGTGTCTCTGTGTGTTGACTAGATGTCTATCAGGATAGTGTCTCTGTGTTGACTAGATGTCTATCAGGATAGTGTCTCTGTGTTGACTAGATGTCTATCAGGATAGTGTCTCTGTGTTGACTAGATGTCTATCAGGATAGTGTCTCTGTGTTGACTAGATGTCTATCAGGATAGTGTCTCTGTGTTGACTAGATGTCTATCAGGATAGTGTCTCTGTGTTGACTAGATGTCTATCAGGATAGTGTCTCTGTGTTGACTAGATGTCTATCAGGATAGTGTCTCTGTGTTGACTAGATGTCTATCAGGATAGTGTCTCTGTGTTGACTAGATGTCTATCAGGATAGTGTCTCTGTGTTGACTAGATGTCTATCAGGACAGTGTCTCTGTGTTGACTAGATGTCTATCAGGACAGTGTCTCTGTGTTGACTAGATGTCTATCAGGATAGTGTCTCTGTGTTGACTAGATGTCTATCAGGATAGTGTCTCTGTGTTGACTAGATGTCTATCAGGACAGTGTCTCTGTGTTGACTAGATGTCTATCAGGATAGTGTCTCTGTGTTGACTAGATGTCTATCAGGATAGTGTCTCTGTGTTGACTAGATGTCTATCAGGATAGTGTCTCTGTGTTGACTAGATGTCTATCAGGATAGTGTCTCTGTGTTGACTAGATGTCTATCAGGATAGTGTCTCTGTGTTGACTAGATGTCTATCAGGATAGTGTCTCTGTGTTGACTAGATGTCTATCAGGATAGTGTCTCTGTGTTGACTAGATGTCTATCAGGACAGTGTCTCTGTGTTGACTAGATGTCTATCAGGATAGTGTCTCTGTGTTGACTAGATGTCTATCAGGATAGTGTCTCTGTGTTGACTAGATGTCTATCAGGACAGTGTCTCTGTGTTGACTAGATGTCTATCAGGATAGTGTCTCTGTGTTGACTAGATGTCTATCAGGACAGTGTCTCTGTGTTGACTAGATGTCTATCAGGATAGTGTCTCTGTGTTGACTAGATGTCTATCAGGATAGTGTCTCTGTGTTGACTAGATGTCTATCAGGATAGTGTCTCTGTGTTGACTAGGTGTCTATCAGGATAGTGTCTCTGTGTTGACTAGATGTCTATCAGGATAGTGTCTCTGTGTTGACTAGATGTCTATCAGGATAGTGTCTCTGTGTTGACTAGATGTCTATCAGGATAGTGTCTCTGTGTTGACTAGATGTCTATCAGGATAGTGTCTCTGTGTAACCACCTGACCAGGATGATGAGAAGAGGGCAGGAACAACAACAACCTGACCAGGTGATGACCACACACACACACACACACACACACAGTCAGTCTAACTAACCCATTAATATTACACAGTCTATGTCTAATGAATCATCAATCAATCAAATGTATTTATAAAGCCCTTTTTACATCAGCAGATGTCACAAAGTGCTGTACAGAAACCCAGCCTAAAACCCCAAACAGAAAGCAATGCAGGTGTAGAAGCACGGTGGCTAGGAAAAACTCCCTAGAAAGGCCAAAACCTAGGAAGAAACCTAGAGAGGAACCAGGCTCTGAGGGCTGGCCAGTCCTCTTCTGGCTGTGCCGGGTGGAGATTATAAGAGTACATGGCCATTGTTTTGCTCTATGTCTATTTAACCCATGTAATGCTGCTGATGCCACTGATCACTCAGCCAGTCATGGGACATGTGTGTAAATGTGTTAGTGATGGGTCAAGAAGTGATGTGTTGTTGCCCTTGGTTACGCAAACACAAACACTGTTGCAGTTGTCATCTCAGCAAGATACAGAAAGTCATTCACACTGATCTACCCATTCATATCTTGAATCCACAGTAACTAAGCAATATACTGAACGTGTCGTTGTGTTTAACCACGGTACACTCTGGAGTACATAGATGACGGCCTACCTAACAGCTATTCTATTGACTATCTATTACTGGAGTCATTACAGAGAAACAGAGTGTACCTCCTAGAAATAGACAATACTGGTTGTGTTTTCAGAGGAGCTGTGGTGACAGCGACAACGAGGACGAGACCAGGAAGACAAGACTACAGACCAGGAAGAGGAGTAACACTTCCTGAAGTCAACAACCAACCAAAACACCACCATTCCTCCATTCCACTTCCTGAAGACAACAACCAACCAAAACACCACCATTCCTCTATTCCACTTCCTGAAGTCAACAACCAACCAAAACACCACCATTCCTCTATTCCACTTCCTGAAGTCAACAACCAACCAAAACACCACCATTCCTCTATTCCACTTCCTGAAGACAACAACCAACCAAAACACCACCATTCCTCTATTCCACTTCCTGAAGTCAACAACCAACCAAAACACCACCATTCCTCTATTCCACTTCCTGAAGTCAACAACCAACCAAAACACCACCATTCCTCTATTCCACTTCCTGAAGTCAACAACCAACCAAAACACCACCATTCCTCCATTCCACTTCCTGAAGACAACAACCAACCAAAACACCACCATTCCTCTATTCCACTTCCTGAAGACAACAACTAACCAAAACACCACCATTCCTCTATTCCACTTCCTGAAGTCAACAACCAACCAAAACACCACCATTCCTCTATTCCACTTCCTGAAGACAACAACCAACCAAAACACCACCATTCCTCTATTCCACTTCCTGAAGTCAACAACCAACCAAAACACCACCATTCCTCCATTCCACTTCCTGAAGACAACAACCAACCAAAACACCACCATTCCTCTATTCCACTTCCTGAAGACAACAACTAACCAAAACACCACCATTCCTCTATTCCACTTCCTGAAGTCAACAACCAACCAAAACACCACCATTCCTCCATTCCACTTCCTGAAGTCAACAACCAACCAAAACACCACCATTCCTCCATTCCACTTCCTGAAGTCAACAACCAACCAAAACACCACCATTCCTCCATTCCACTTCCTGAAGTCAACAACCAACCAAAACACCACCATTCCTCCATTCCACTTCCTGAAGTCAACAACCAAGCACAATTTAAATCCAGTTAGCTGAGTATTTTTCTATAAAGTTACGGTATTTTCTCAGTGAAAGGTCATAGACATGAAGTTTTTTTTAATGAATTTTTTTTTTAAATGTATGTTAGCTAGCTTTTTATAAATCTGTTTACAGTATAGTGGTTGTATATTGGCGGGAAATATAAGAGAGAAGAATTAACCCGTTTGTGTTCTTACTGTATTTTACATCAGTGTTGTATGTATAAAATATGTTTTCCTATTAGATTATGTTTAACCTGTGCATGCGTTCTCTATACTGGCTATTGCCATTTCCTTACATTAATCTACCACCATTTTTCAACATGTGATTTATGGGGAATTAATCAATATTTTATGTATTTTACTATATGTTTCTGATTTGTAAACAATATTATGAAACCCTACAACCCATACCAATCCCTAATGGCTGTAACAATAAATATGACTATAAATCTCCTCTGACTCCGTGAGGCCAAACTAAGCAGCAACATATTTTCACGCCTGGTTACTTTCTTTGATCAGCCAGCGTGTTTTCTGACTCTTTTCCCAAAATACTCCAAATAACAAGTTGATTTGAGTACATTCATTCACTTAAACAATAAACTCAAAGGCAACTCTTTATTTGGCTTCTGTCTGTAGTCTCTAGACCTCAGTTAAATCAGCTGTGTAGTAGTCTGTAAAGCACTGCCGTTGGTTTCTCCACAGGATGCTGAATGACTGACAGTTGGTTTCTCCTCAGGATACTGAATAACTGACAGTTGTTACAGTTGGTTTCTCCTCAGGATGCTGAATAACTGACAGTTGTTACAGTTGGTTTCTCCTCAGGATGCTGAATAACTGACAGTTGTTACAGTTGGTTTCTCCTCAGGATGCTGAATGACTGACAGTTGTTACAGTTGGTTTCTCCTCAGGATGCTGAATAACTGACAGTTGTTACAGTTGGTTTCTCCTCAGGATGCTGAATGACTGACAGTTGTTACAGTTGGTTTCTCCTCAGGATGCTGAATAACTGACAGTTGTTACAGTTGGTTTCTCCTCAGGATGCTGAATGACTGACAGTTGTTACAGTTGGTTTCTCCTCAGGATGCTGAATAACTGACAGTTGTTACAGTTGGTTTCTCCTCAGGATGCTGAATAACTGACAGTTGTTACAGTTGGTTTCTCCTCAGGATGCTGAATGACTGACAGTTGTTACAGTTGGTTTCTCCTCAGGATGCTGAATAACTGACAGTTGTTACAGTTGGTTTCTCCTCAGGATGCTGAATGACTGACAGTTGTTACAGTTGGTTTCTCCTCAGGATGCTGAATAACTGACAGTTGTTACAGTTGGTTTCTCCTCAGGATGCTGAATGACTGACAGTTGTTACAGTTGGTTTCTCCTCAGGATGCTGAATAACTGACAGTTGTTACAGTTGGTTTCTCCTCAGGATGCTGAATGACTGACAGTTGTTACAGTTGGTTTCTCCTCAGGATGCTGAATAACTGACAGTTGTTACAGTTGGTTTCTCCTCAGGATGCTGAATGACTGACAGTTGTTACAGTTGGTTTCTCCTCAGGATGCTGAATGACTGACAGTTGTTACAGTTGGTTTCTCCTCAGGATGCTGAATAACTGAGAGTTGGTTTCTCCTCAGGATGCTGAATAACTGACAGTTGGTTTCTCCTCAGGATGCTGAATGACTGACAGTTGTTACAGTTGGTTTCTCCTCAGGATGCTGAATGACTGACAGTTGGTTTCTCCTCAGGATGCTGAATGACTGACAGTTGTTACAGTTGGTTTCTCCTCAGGATGCTGAATGACTGACAGTTGTTACAGTTGGTTTCTCCACAGGATGCTGAATGACTGACAGTTGGTTTCTCCTCAGGATGCTGAATGACTGACAGTTGTTACAGTTGGTTTCTCCTCAGGATACTGAATGACTGACAGTTGTTACAGTTGGTTTCTCCTCAGGATGCTGAATGACTGACAGTTGTTACAGTTGGTTTCTCCTCAGGATGCTGAATGACTGACAGTTGGTTTCTCCTCAGGATGCTGAATGACTGACAGTTGGTTTCTCCTCAGGATGCTGAATGACTGACAGTTGGTTTCTCCTCAGGATGCTGAATGACTGACAGTTGTTACAGTTGGTTGGTTATGTCCTCAGTGTGCCTCTGAGGTTACAGGAGACTAATTGGTGTTGGAGGCACACAACAACAACATACCGAAGCTGTGTTGAGGCCTCATAAGGTCACAGAGTCAAGGTACTGTACATACCGTACAGAGTGGGCTCATATTATGAAAGAGATGCAAGTAAGTTGTCATTGCAACTTTGTGGAGGTTTGAGATCTGTTCACGTGGACCTTCAATCAGGACATTTGTAAACTATCCACGACCACTCTTTGAATGTCACCTTCTGAAGAATCCTTTGACATAAACAGTTATCGATGTGATATATTAAGCATAGCCGACTACAGTACAGACTACACAGTATAACCCAAAAGGCGGAGGCTCGTTGTTGAGTCCAATGACTGTAGGTTCAGTTGGAGAATGTGACCCGGTCATTGTGTTCTAGGGTAGTGCTTCCTTCAGGAGACAGCACACTGCACATCCAGTAACATACCAGTAATAACATCACATACAGAGACCCAGTCACCAGTAATAACATCACATACAGAGACCCAGTCACCAGTAATAACATCACATACAGAGACCCAGTCACCAGTAACATACCAGTAATAACATCACATACAGAGACCCAGTCACCAGTAACATACCAGTAATAACATCACATACAGAGACCCAGAATCATACCAGTAATAACATCACATACAGAGATCCAGTCACCAGTAATAACATCACATACAGAGACCCAGTCACCAGTAATAACATCACATACAGAGACCCAGTAACATACCAGTAATAACATCACATACAGAGACCCAGTAACATACCAGTAATAACATCACATACAGAGACCCAGTAACATACCAGTAATAACATCACATACAGAGACCCAGTAACATACCAGTAATAACATCACATACAGAGACCCAGTCACCAGTAATAACATCACATACAGAGACCCAGTCACCAGCAACATACCAGTAATAACATCACATACAGAGACCCAGTAACATACCAGTAATAACATCACATACAGAGACCCAGTCACCAGTAACATACCAGTAATAACATCACATACAGAGACCCAGTAACATACCAGTAATAACATCACATACAGAGACCCAGTAACATACCAGTAATAACATCACATACAGAGACCCAGTAACATACCAGTAATAACATCACATACAGAGACCCAGTCACCAGTAATAACATCACATACAGAGACCCAGTCACCAGTAATAACATCACATACAGAGACCCAGTCACCAGTAATAACATCACATACAGAGACCCAGTTACATACCAGTAATAACATCACATACAGAGACCCAGTAACATACCAGTAATAACATCACATACAGAGACCCAGTTACATACCAGTAATAACATCACATACAGAGACCCAGTAACATACCAGTAATAACATCACATACAGAGACCCAGTAACATACCAGTAATAACATCACATACAGAGACCCAGTCACCAGTAACATACCAGTAATAACATCACATACAGAGACCCAGTAACATACCAGTAATAACATCACATACAGAGACCCAGTCACCAGTATCATACCAGTAATAACATCACATACAGAGACCAAGTAACATACCAGTAATAACATCACATACAGAGACCCAGTAACATACCAGTAATAACATCACATACAGAGACCCAGTCACCAGTAACATACCAGTAATAACATCACATACAGAGACCCAGCAACATACCAGTAATAACATCACATACAGAGACCCAGTAACATACCAGTAATAACATCACATACAGAGACCCAGTATCAAACCAGTAATAACATCACATACAGAGACCCAGTCACCAGTAATAACATCACATACAGAGACCCAGTAACATACCAGTAATAACATCACATACAGAGACCCAGTAACATACCAGTAATAACATCACATACAGAGACCCAGTCACCAGTAACATACCAGTAATAACATCACATACAGAGACCCAGTCACCAGTAACATACCAGTAATAACATCACATACAGAGACCCAGTATCAAACCAGTAATAACATCACATACAGAGACCCAGTAACATACCAGTAATAACATCACATACAGAGACCCAGTAACATACCAGTAATAACATCACATACAGAGACCCAGTCACCAGTAACATACCAGTAATAACATCACATACAGAGACCCAGTCACCAGTAACATACCAGTAATAACATCACATACAGAGACCCAGTAACATACCAGTAATAACATCACATACAGAGACCCAGTCACCAGTAATAACATTCATGCTGTTCATTATTTTTCCGTAGTGTAATTTTGTATTGTTTTAGTGATTCACCATAGTGAAGGCGTAGGCTCAGGTTTTATGGGTCTCTATGTTTTGGTTGCATATGTTTCTCAATTTCTTTCTTTGGTTTTTGCATTCTTCGTCAAACCATTTGTCATTGTTGTTCATTTTATTAGGTTGTCTGCTTACATTTTTTAAAATAGATTTGATAGGGAAGCTGAGAGGTCAAATATACTGTTTAGGTTTTCTACTGCCACGTTTACACCTTCGCTTTTACAGTGAAACATTTTGTCCAGGAAGTTGTCTAAAATAGATTTAATTTGTTGTTGTCAAATTATTTTTTGGTAGGTTTCTACACTATTATGCAGTTTCTTTGGCTTTGATGCCTTATGATTGAGAATTTCTCTCTCTCTCTCTCTCTCTCTGTCTCTTTCTCTCTGTAGAGTAGCAGTGAGAGTCTGAGCTCCAGAGCAGCTCTCCAATAGAGATATGACCTAGGGCCCCTCTGTACTGTCTCTGCTCAGCCCAGATAACCACAACACTGCTTCCTCTGGCTGCTTGGCCACTCGGTTATTAACACTAGCCACCACTCTATTTCATATTCATTTGGATTCAGAGATATAGCAGGGCCAGTGGCCACATAACATTAATCAAGAAATGTAATCCAATCTCTCACTCTTTTAATAATCCAAAACGTGTGGGTCCCTTGTCTGTATGTCTCTGTAATATCTAGAATAATGTAATAACTCTATAATGTAATATCTAGAACAATGTAAAAACTACAATAATGTAATATCTAGAATAATGTAATATCTAGAATAATGTAATATCTAGAATAATGTAATAACTAGAATAATGTAATATCTAGAATAATGTAATATCTAGAACAATGTAATATCTAGAATAATGTAATATCTAGAATAATGTAATATCTAGAATAATGTAATATCTAGAATAATGTAATAACTCTATAATGTAATAACTAGAATATTGTAACAACCTGAATAATTAATAACTACAATCATAATGTAAAAACTATAATAATGTAACATAATAATGTAACATAATAATGAAACATAATAATGTAATAACTATATTAATGTAACATATTAATGTAATAACTATATTAACGTAATAACTATATTAATGTAATAACTATATTAATGTAATAACTATATTAATGTAACATATTAATGTAATAACTATATTAATGTAACATATTAATGTAATAACTATAATAATAATTATGTAATAACTCTATAATGTAAAAACTATAATAATGTGATAACCTTAATGTAATAACTCTATAATGTAATAACTCTATAATGTAAAAACTAATAATGTAAAAACTAATAATGTAAAAACTATATCATGTAATAAATATAATGATGTAATACTATAATAATGTAATAACTATATCATGTAATACTATATATGTTTTATGTAATAACTATATAATATAATAATTACTATAATGTAATATAATAAGGTAATAACTATACAATGTATTAACTATAATAATGTAATAACTGTATAATACAAGTGGTCATTAAAATAGCTATAGTTGACTGCTATTACATGTTTCATCATTGTGATGGTATTACTGTATTGTGCATAGGGTCAAACATGCATGAACTGGAACTAGTACTGTGTCAAATTTAGGCCCAAAGGCATTTGTAGAATAATTAACTATGATGACATTGCAAAAATCATTTATATAACCACTGGAATTGATCATTCAATATTGAAATTCTTGCAAACAAGAGTCGGCATGGGTTCGAATCCGACCCAGTGCCCTGCGACTCCCCCTCCCCTATCTTGGACTTCCAATACTTTACTATCTCTTCAATACATCTGCTAAAAAATTACGAAAGGACTGGGACTTCCCCACTCCTTAAAAAAAGAAACATTGAAAAAAAATGTTACATTATAGACAAAAATAATTTCTATAACCATTGGAATTGATCATTCCATATTGAAATGATTGCATGTTCCTTTGTTTTCATGCTTGCAGTCAGTCAGTCAGTAGCTACGCCTAAGACTGACTGTAGGAGCTGAACACACAAGACAGACAGACACGCACACACATCACTGGTCTGGGGCTGAGGATCGGGTTGGGAGTGAACCGCTCATCTGGATCCATTGCAGTGGAAGTTGCAGCCAGAAACGAAAAGGTGGGAAGAAAGTAAACAGGCTCCTGACTGTCAGCCTTTTTTTTTGTGACTAACGACACCTTATCAAAACCCACAAATAAACTTACGGATACAACCTATACGTTCTGCAATTGCAGAAACCTTTGTTATTGCAATGAAGTGTATTTACGTGGAACAGTGAAGAGGCCCCTTTGACAGTTGATGGTAAGCTCGCTACAGTACATCTCTCGAATCTCTTCTCTGCTAACGGCTAGCCAGCTATGCTAGCTAGCGAGGCCTTTCTATGTGTAAGCTTGCATGCAATGTCAATACTTTTCCTACAATTCATTTTACTATTGCAAAAACAGTGCCAGTCTTGCTATCTGTATCTGTGATGGCCAATTAGCTAGCTGTAGCCTGTGTTTGCTATTTTCCTACATCTGTATGAGATGCTAGCAGCAACCTACCTATCTAGCCACCAAGCTAGCTAACAGCAAAGTGGACTCTAACTCTATTGGTTAGCATCGATAGCCTGCTAGCATTAGCTTTATGTTGTGCTTCAGCACCAGCGCCAGTTTAAAACAGAACAGTAGTTAGCTAACTGTTAGTATCCCCGTATGTAACAAAGCTGTAATAAATGTAGCCAGCATGCTAGTGAGTGAATTATTTTGATTATGGCCAATGTAGCTAACGTCACAGGCCTAGTAGACTAGTTGAATTTTAGCTAGTTCCATGCGATGCTAGCTACAGCAGCTAGTCTGTTAGCTTACCTTACTATCCAGCTGTGTCATGTCAGTCTAACATATTCTATGTCTGGTGGATGTATTAGTCAAGCTAGTTTTACGAATAACAAATAGCATGTATGTTGTTTTTGTGCATAGTCTGTTAAAGCTAGGTAGGTTAGAGACGTGGAATGTGTTAGTTAGCCCGCTAACGTTAGCTACTAGCTAGCTAGTTTGTGCAATTAGTTAAGCTAGCTAGCTAAATGGCTAGCTAACTGGTCAGCTGATTTGCCTAGCTTACTGTTTATCTATCATAGGCAAGTATTTATTACCTAGCTAGTTAGCTGAAGTAGCTAGCTGGGTTTACAGTATATCAACACTGTATTGCCTACTATGACAATTTACAGTATTCCACCTTACTAGCCTTACTCACCTGAAGGCTGTCACTGGGCACATACTGATAACACAGTACGATTTATAATATGACAGACAGCTGTCAAAGCAATTCACTTTATGTCAATCTTGTATGTTCAGACATAGCACGCCTGCTAATGAGATTGTCAATAATGCAGGTGCCCTTCTTCTTGAGCTCAATATAGCATGGTGAAAGCTGTACATTTCAAAAATACATATATATATATATATAGCAATTTGAGTAATTTAGCAGATGAACTTATCCAGAGTGATTTACAGGAGCAATTAGGGTTAAGTGTCTTGCTCAAGGGCACATTGACAGATTGTTCACCTAGTCAGCTTATGGATTTGAACCAGCTACTTTTCAACGTTCTTAACCACTAGGCTACCTGCCGCCCGTAACACAAAAAGGATTGTGCAACAAGAGATAGAGAAATGATTCTATACAATGCACGTAGGAAATGCATTGTCACTGTGTAGTGCATGGCCACTTCCAGACCGTTAGGCAATAAGCATCACCGTAGCTGTGGACAGTGAAATCAATGTTTCCAGCTGTTGTTTCAAGATGTCATGGTTGTCGAATGCATGTTTAACCTATGGGACTACTAACATTTAGTTATTTATATTGCATAATGCATAGTGTACAATGACGAAAGGTAGCTAACAACTAGGCCTGCTGGTATGAGTGAAGGGGGGGGAGGGTAAGGGAATAGCCTAGACGTAATAGACAAGCCTGAAGGGAAGGCGAAAACCGTTTTTCTTCTGCACACAGTATCAGGTGACCTATTTCCCATCCAGATTAAACAGGTTCATAATCCATTAGTAAGTGATGTTGAAATATTACAGCCTCATTTTGTTGTCTAGGCCTTCCGCATGTTTCTCTCCACGTTGCTTCCCCACAGTAGTTCATGCAGGCTATGACTGCTGTGCTGATGTGTACTGGCTGATTGGACCGCTGGTGTAAATCGGCCTATCCTGTGAGAACTGAGAGTATCAGTGGCAGAAGCACATGTAGGTTGATGTTTACTACTATTATCCTGTGTAATTGGAATGATCTGAAATGTTTACACCTAGGTCCTTGGGGAATATGCCATGTCAGGGTTACTTGCAGCAAAATTAGGGCATTATGTTGGTTCCATGGATTAGGCCGACAGCATGTTGGAAAATCTTCCCCCGAGGAGTATTACGGATTGCCATTTGTAGTAATTGGAGCGCAGTGTTAGGCTAGCTAACTGTTTTACTAGTCATACATCATATCTATGGGTCTAGTCGGAGTTCCGAGGACACGTCGGCGTTCCGAGGACGCGTCGGAGTTCCGAGGACGCGTCGGAGTTCCGAGGACGCGTCGGCGTTCCGAGGACGCGTCGGAGTTCCGAGGACGCGTCGGCGTTCCGAGGACGCGTCGGAGTTCCGAGGACGCGTCGGCGTTCCGAGGACGCGTCGGAGTTCCGAGGACGCGTCGGAGTTCCGAGGACGCGTCGGCGTTCCGAGGATGCGTCGGCGTTCCGAGGACATCCGAGGACGCGTCGGAGTTCCGAGGACTTCCGAGGACGCGTCGGAGTTCCGAGGACGCGTCGGAGTTCCGAGGACATCCGAGGACGCGTCGGAGTTCCGAGGACGCGTCGGAGTTCCGAGGACGCGTCGGAGTTCCGAGGACATCCGAGGACACGTCGGAGTTCCGAGGACGCGTCGGAGTTCTGAGGACATCCGAGGACACGTCGGAGTTCCGAGGACGCGTCGGAGTTCCGAGGACATCCGAGGACGCGTCGGAGTTCCGAGGACGCGTCAGCGTTCCGAGGACGCGTCGGAGTTCCGAGGACGCGTCGGAGTTCCGAGGACGCGTCGGAGTTCCGAGGACTTCCGAGGACGCGTCGGAGTTCCGAGGACTTCCGAGGACGCGTCGGAGTTCCGAGGACGCGTCGGAGTTCCGAGGACATCCGAGGACACGTCGGAGTTCCGAGGACGCGTCGGAGTTCCGAGGACATCCGAGGACACGTCGGAGTTCCGAGGACATCCGAGGACACGTCGGCGTTCCGAGGACGCGTCGGAGTTCCGAGGACACGTTGGAGTTCCGAGGACGCGTCGGAGTTCCGAGGACTTCCGAGGACGCGTCGGAGTTCCGAGGACGCGTCGGAGTTCCGAGGACATCCGAGGACGCGTCGGAGTTCCGAGGACATCCGAGGACACGTCGGAGTTCCGAGGACGCGTCGGAGTTCCGAGGACATCCGAGGACACGTCGGAGTTCCGAGAACGCGTCGGAGTTCCGAGGACATCCGAGGACACGTCGGCGTTCCGAGGACGCGTCGGAGTTCCGAGGACACGTTGGAGTTCCGAGGACGCGTCGGAGTTCCGAGGACATCCGAGGACACGTCGGCGTTCCGAGGACGCGTCGGAGTTCCGAGGACGCGTCGGAGTTCCGAGGACACGTCGGAGTTCCGAGGACACGTCGGAGTTCCGAGGACACGTTACATGTTAGGTCTATGGTCTCGTTTCAGAAACTGAATGTGGTCAGTGGGATCAACAGTTTGTAGTGATCACATTGTCCTGCACAGATGTGATCACTGTAAGATGAGGGCACTGTAGGATAGTTGTTTAGTTGACACACTAGTTTCAGTGGCTTGTTTCATTTCCTGGTGTGTATAGTAATGTTCCACTCAGGACAACCAAACATTGTTGTCTCACCCTCGATGGTAGTCTTCCATCCTGTCCTTACTGGATTATTGGCACCAGACTACATGCTTGTTATTTTCTGTTGTGGTCCTTCTTCTCACAGACACCATATCAAATAGTCTCAATGATTGTTTCCCACCCGTCTCAATGGTTAATATCTCTCCCTCTAATATCTTCTATCTGTCAGCTGTAACAAAGCCCCATCTCCTGTCCAGACGGTCTAATATCTTCTATCTGTCAGCTGTAACAAAGCCCCGTCTCCTGTCCTGACGGTCTAATATCATCTATCTGTCAGCTGTAACAAAGCCCCATCTCCTGTCCTGACGGTCTAATATCTTCTATCTGTCAGCTGTAACAAAGCCCCATCTCCTGTCCTGACGGTCTAATATCTTCTATCTGTCAGCTGTAACAAAGCCCCATCTCCTGTCCTGACGGTCTAATATCTTCTATCTGTCAGCTGTAACAAAGCCCCATCTCCTGTCCTGACAGCCTATATCTCTCCTCTGTCTGTCTGTCTGGTTGATGTCTATACGTCGTGTTTCGGAGGACGCATGACCCTCGACCTTTGCCTCTCCGGAGTCCGTACGGGAGTTGGACTACCAATTGGATATCATGAAAAAGGGGTTGAAAAGTTTACAAAAAAATAATTGAAATATCTCATTTGCATAAGTATTCAGACTCTTTACTCAGTACTTTGTTGAAGCACATTTGGCAGCGATTACAGCCTTGAGGCTTCTTGGGTATGACGCTACAAGCTTGGCACACCTGTATTTGGGGAGTTTCTCCCATTCTTCTCTGCAGATCCTGTCAAGCTCTGTCAGGTTGGATGGGGAGCATCGCTGCACAGCTATTTTCAGGTCAGAGATGTTCGATTGGGTTCAAGTCCGGGCTCTGGCTGGGTCAGTCAAGGGCATTCAGAGACTTGTCCTGAAGCCACTCCTGTATTGTCTTGGATGTTTGCTTAGGGTTGTTGTCCTGTTAGAAGGTGAACCTTTGGCCCTGTCTGAGGTCCTGAGCGCTCTGGAGCAGGTTTTTATCAAGGATCTCTCCGTAAAATATTTCACCTTTTATTTAACTAGGCAAGTCAGTTAAGAACAAATTCTTATTTCCAATGACGGCCTACCAAAAGGCCTCCTGCTGGCACGGGGGCTGGGATTAAAAATACATTAAATAAAAATATAGGACAAAACACACATCACGACAAGAGAGACAACACAACACTACATAAAGAGAGACCTAAGACAACAACATAGCATGGCAGCAACACATGACAACACAGCATGTTAGCAACACAACATGACAACAACATGGCAGCGACACAACATGGCAGCAGCACAGCATGTTAGCTGCACAAAACAGGGTACAAACATTGTTGGGCACAGACAACAGCACAAAGGGCAAGAAGGTAGAGACAACAATACATCACGCAAAGCAGCCACAACTGTCAGTAAGATTGTCCATCCTGACTATTCTCCCAGTCCCTGCCGCTGAAAAACATCCCCACAGCATGATGCTGCCACCACCATGCTTTACCGTAGTGATCGTGCCAGGTTTCCTCCAGACGTGACGCTTGGCATTCAGCCCAAAGCGTTCAATCTTGGAACTCTGGAGCTCTGTCAGTGACCATCAGGTCCTTGGTCAACCCCCTGTCCAAGGCCCTTCTCCCCCGATTGCTCAGTTTGGCCGGGCGCCCAGCTCAAGGAAGAGTCTTGGTGGTTCCAAACGTATTCTATTTAAAAATGATGGAGGCCACTGTGTTCTTGGGGACCTTCAGTGCTGCAGCCATGTTTTGGTACCCTTCCCCAGATCTGTGCCTCGAAACAATCCTGTCTCGGAGCTCTACGGACAATTCCTTCAACCTCATGGATTGGTTTTTGCTCTGACATGCACTGTCAACTGTGGGACCTTATATAGACAGGTGGGTGCCTTTCCAAATCTTGTCCAATCATTTGAATTTACCACAGATGGATTCCAATCAAGTTGTAGAAACATCTTAAGGATGATCAATGGAAACAGGATGCACCTGACCTCAATTTAGAGTCTCATAGCAAAGGGTCTGAATACTTTTTTGTCATTATGGGGTTTTGTGTGTAGATTGAGGACATTTTTATTTTATTTAATACATTTTAAAATAAGGTTGTAATATAACAAAATGTGGAAAAAGTCAAGGGGTCTGAATACTTTCCTAATGCACTGTCTGTCTGTCTGTCTGTCTGTCTGTCTGTCTGTCTGTCTGTCTGTCTGTCTGTCTGTCTGTCTGATGTTAATATATCTCTCCTCTGTCTGTCTGGTTGATGTTAATATATCTCTCCTCTGTCTGTCTGGTTGATGTTAATATATCTCTCCTCTGTCTGTCTGGTTGATGTTAATATATCTCTCCTCTGTCTGTCTGGTTGATGTTAATATATCTCTCCTCTGTCTGTCTGGCTGATGTTAATATATCTCTCCTCTGTCTGTCTGGTTACGTCATATCATATTGTTGTTTCTATGATTGTTTTCCTTTCTTAATGGTTAGACCTCGTTAATATCTGTCACCCTGTTCTCCCAGGACTAATGGTTAGGCCTCGTTAATATCTGTCACCCTGTCCTCCCAGGACTAATGGTTAGACCTCGTTAATATCTGTCACCCTGTCCTCCCAGGACTAATGGTTAGACCTCGTTAATATCTGTCACCCTGTCCTCCCAGGACTAATGGTTAGACCTCGTTAATATCTGTCACCCTGTCCTCCCAGGACTAATGGTTAGGCCTCGTTAATATCTGTCACCCTGTCCTCCCAGGACTAATGGTTAGACCTCGTTAATATCTGTCACCCTGTCCTCCCAGGACTAATGGTTAGACCTCGTTAATATCTGTCACCCTGTCCTCCCAGGACTAATGGTTAGACCTCGTTAATATCTGTCACCCTGTCCTCCCAGGACTAATGGTTAGGCCTCGTTAATATCTGTTACCCTGTCCTCTCTGGTTAGACCTCGTTAATATCTGTCACCCTGTCCTCCCAGGACTAATGGTTAGGCCTCGTTAATATCTGTCACCCTGTCCTCCCAGGACTAATGGTTAGACCTCGTTAATATCTGTCACCCTGTCCTCCCAGGACTAATGGTTAGGCCTCGTTAATATCTGTCACCCTGTCCTCCCAGGACTAATGGTTAGGCCTCGTTAATATCTGTTACCCTGTCCTCTCTGGTTAGACCTCGTTAATATCTGTCACCCTGTCCTCCCAGGACTAATGGTTAGGCCTCGTTAATATCTGTCACCCTGTCCTCCCAGGACTAATGGTTAGACCTCGTTAATATCTGTCACCCTGTCCTCCCAGGACTAATGGTTAGACCTCGTTAATATCTGTCACCCTGTCCTCCCAGGACTAATGGTTAGACCTCGTTAATATCTGTCACCCTGTCCTCCCAGGACTAATGGTTAGGCCTCGTTAATATCTGTCACCCTGTCCTCCCAGGATTAATGGTTAGACCTCGTTAATATCTGTCACCCTGTCCTCCCAGGACTAATGGTTAGACCTCGTTAATATCTGTCACCCTGTCCTCCCAGGACTAATGGTTAGACCTCGTTAATATCTGTCACCCTGTCCTCCCAGGACTAATGGTTAGGCCTCGTTAATATCTGTTACCCTGTCCTCTCTGGTTAGACCTCGTTAATATCTGTCACCCTGTCCTCCCAGGACTAATGGTTAGGCCTCGTTAATATCTGTCACCCTGTCCTCCCAGGACTAATGGTTAGAACTCGTTAATATCTGTCACCCTGTCCTCCCAGGACTAATGGTTAGGCCTCGTTAATATCTGTCACCCTGTCCTCCCAGGACTAATGGTTAGGCCTCGTTAATATCTGTTACCCTGTCCTCTCTGGTTAGACCTCGTTAATATCTGTCACCCTGTCCTCTCAGGACTAATGGTTAGACCTCGTTAATATCTGTCACCCTGTCGTCCCAGGACTAATGGTTAGACCTCGTTAATATCTGTCACCCTGTCGTCCCAGGACTAATGGTTAGACCTCGTTAATATCTGTCACCCTGTCCTCCCAGGACTAATGGTTAGACCTCGTTAATATCTGTCACCCTGTCCTCTCAGGACTAATGGTTAGGCCTCGTTAATATCTGTCGCCCTGTCCTCCAGGACTAATGGTTAGGCCTCGTTAATATCTGTCACCCTGTCCTCCCTGGTTAGGCCTCGTTAATATCTGTCACCCTGTCCTCCCAGGACTAATGGTTAGGCCTCGTTAATATCTGTCACCCTGTCCTCCAGGACTAATGGTTAGGCCTCGTTAATATCTGTCACCCTGTCCTCCAGGACTAATGGTTAGACCTCGTTAATATCTGTCACCCTGTCCTCCAGGACTAATGGTTAGGCCTCGTTAATATCTGTCACCATGTCCTCCAGGACTAATGGTTAGACCTCGTTAATATCTGTCACCCTGTCCTCCAGGACTAATGGTTAGACCTCGTTAATATCTGTCACCCTGTCCTCCAGGACTAATGGTTAGGCCTCGTTAATATCTGTCACCCTGTCCTCCAGGACTAATGGTTAGACCTCGTTAATATCTGTCACCCTGTCCTCCCTGGTTAGGCCTCGTTAATATCTGTCACCCTGTCCTCCCTGGTTAGGCCTCGTAAATATCTGTCACCCTGTCCTCCAGGACTAATGGTTAGGCCTCGTTAATATCTGTCACCCTGTCCTCCCAGGACTAATGGTTAGAACTCGTTAATATCTGTCACCCTGTCCTCCCAGGACTAATGGTTAGGCCTCGTTAATATCTGTCACCCTGTCCTCCCAGGACTAATGGTTAGACCTCGTTAATATCTGTCACCCTGTCCTCCCAGGACTAATGGTTAGGCCTCGTTAATATCTGTCACCCTGTCCTCCCAGGACTAATGGTTAGACCTCGTTAATATCTGTCACCCTGTCCTCTCAGGACTAATGGTTAGACCTCGTTAATATCTGTCACCCTGTCGTCCCAGGACTAATGGTTAGACCTCGTTAATATCTGTCACCCTGTCGTCCCAGGACTAATGGTTAGACCTCGTTAATATCTGTCACCCTGTCCTCCCAGGACTAATGGTTAGACCTCGTTAATATCTGTCACCCTGTCCTCTCAGGACTAATGGTTAGGCCTCGTTAATATCTGTCGCCCTGTCCTCCAGGACTAATGGTTAGGCCTCGTTAATATCTGTCACCCTGTCCTCCCTGGTTAGGCCTCGTTAATATCTGTCACCCTGTCCTCCCAGGACTAATGGTTAGGCCTCGTTAATATCTGTCACCCTGTCCTCCAGGACTAATGGTTAGGCCTCGTTAATATCTGTCACCCTGTCCTCCAGGACTAATGGTTAGACCTCGTTAATATCTGTCACCCTGTCCTCCAGGACTAATGGTTAGGCCTCGTTAATATCTGTCACCATGTCCTCCAGGACTAATGGTTAGACCTCGTTAATATCTGTCACCCTGTCCTCCAGGACTAATGGTTAGACCTCGTTAATATCTGTCACCCTGTCCTCCAGGACTAATGGTTAGGCCTCGTTAATATCTGTCACCCTGTCCTCCAGGACTAATGGTTAGACCTCGTTAATATCTGTCACCCTGTCCTCCCTGGTTAGGCCTCGTTAATATCTGTCACCCTGTCCTCCCTGGTTAGGCCTCGTAAATATCTGTCACCCTGTCCTCCAGGACTAATGGTTAGGCCTCGTTAATATCTGTCACCCTGTCCTCCCAGGACTAATGGTTAGACCTCGTTAATATCTGTCACCCTGTCCTCCAGGACTAATGGTTAGACCTCGTTAATATCTGTCACCCTGTCCTCCAGGACTAATGGTTAGACCTCGTTAATATCTGTCACCCTGTCCTCCCAGGACTAATGGTTAGACCTCGTTAATATCTGTCACCCTGTCCTCCAGGACTAATGGTTAGACCTCGTTAATATCTGTCACCCTGTCCTCCAGGACTAATGGTTAGACCTCGTTAATATCTGTCACCCTGTCCTCCCTGGTTAGGCCTCGTTAATATCTTTCACCCTGTCCTCTCTGGTTAGACCTTGTTAATATCTGTCACCCTGTCCTCCAGGACTAATGGCAGCAGAGTGACATGCCATGATGGCCCTGATGGTTCCTCCAGTGAAGCTGAAATGGCTGGAGCACCTGAACGGCTCGTGGATCACGGACGACAGCGAGTCCATCTCCACGCGGGAGGGCGTGTCCGTGCTCTACTCCAAGCTGCTCACCAACAAGGAAGTGGTCCTCCTACCCCAGCAGGTGAGAGCAGAATGTGATGAGTTAATGTGTGTGTCCCGAATGGAACTCTGTTCTCTGTGTTGGCCACGTTGCGACTGTGTCCCAAATGGAACTCTGTTCTCTGTGTTGGCCACGTTGCGACTGTGTCCCAAATGGAACTCTGTTCTCTGTGTTGGCCACGTTGCGACTGTGTCCCAAATGGAACACTGTTCTCTGTGTTGGCCACGTTGCGACTGTGTCCCAAATGGAACTCTGTTCTCTGTGTTGGCCACGTTGCGAATGTGTCCCAAATGGAACTCTGTTCTCTGTGTTGGCCACGTTGCGGCTGTGTCCCAAATGGAACTCTGTTCTCTGTGTTGGCCACGTTGCGACCACAGCCAATACTTTATTGTCTGCATTGCGCAGAAATGATTTTTTTTTGCGTCACAAGCTCTATGTCATCACCAAGCCTGAGTGCCAGTTGGTTTATACTATCATACCAACTCCTTGTCAGTCTCTGTCATGCCCAACATCTGTTGGTTCTGAGCACAAACAGATCTGGGATCAGAATAAAAGTTGAATGAGTCCCACAGTGAAACATCACATAGCTAACATGGTACAACACATCACAGCTCTACCAACTGTAGCTCAATTGGTAGAGCATGGCGCTTGCAACGCCAGGCTTGTGGGTTCGAATCCCACGGGGGACCAGTATTTAAAAAAAAATGTATGCACTCTACTGTAAGTCTCTCTGGATAAGAGATGACTAAAATGTAAATGACTAAAATGTAAATGTAAAAAAAAATCACAACACCACACATAACATAGGTCTAATATCAGTGCTGTGCCTTCAGGTGCTGTGTCTGAAGGGACCCCAGCTGCCAGACTTTGAGCGTGAGTCCCTGTCCAGCGATGAACAGGAACACTACCTAGATGCCCTCCTCAGCAGCCAGATGGCGTTGGCCAAGATGGTGTGTTCCGACTCTCCCTTCGCCTCAGCTCTCCGCAAACGCCTTCTGGTCCTCCAGAGGATCTTCTACGCTCTGTCCAACAAGTACCACGACAAGGGCAAGGTCAAGCAGCAGCAGCACTCGCCCGAGAACAACTCCGGATCGTCCGACCTGCACTCTGTCAGCGAGCGGCCGCGGTCCAGCACCGATGCTCTGATCGAGATGGGGGTCCGTACGGGCCTCAGTCTGCTGTTCGCTTTGCTCCGTCAGAGCTGGATGATGCCGCCGCCCGGCCCCGGAGGACTCAACCTCTGCAACGATGTCATCCACACGGCCATGGACGTGGTCTCCTCCCTGCCGCCCCTCTCCCTGGCCAACGAGAGTAAGATCCCTCCTATGGGTCTGGACTGCCTGACCCAGGTCACCACCTTCCTCAAGGGAGTGACCATGCCAAACTCTGGGGCGGACGTCTTGGGTCGGAGGCTGGCGTCGGAGCTGTTGCTGGGCCTGGCTGCCCAGAGGGGGTCCCTGAGGTACCTGCTGGAGTGGGTGGAGATGGCCCTGGTGGCGTCCACCGTGGTCAGCACCATGGAGAAGGACAAGATGAAGGTGTGTCTGCTGAACCAGGAAGGGCTGATTGGATACGACTGCTTCATGAACATCCTCATGCAGATGAGACGTTCCCTGGTAAGCGTCCTATAAACAATCAATCAATTTATTTACAAAGCTCTTTTTACATCAGCTGATGCCACAAAGTGCTGTACAGAAACCCAGCCTAAAACCCCAGACAGCAAGCAGTGCAGATGTAGAAGCACGGTGGAAAAACTCCTTAGACACACTTTATTCTTCATGATTTATTGTTCATGATTTGTTGCATACTTACATTGTGTTCTGTAGGTCCATTGTGCTCTTTGTATTACCAGATGGCATATATTTCTCCTGCTTATTCTCCAGCGCTCCTTATTCATTGTTCATGATTGATTATGTTCCAAGTCATTCTGTATGGTCCCATTTAGTATATGCCGTGTAGTATGGCTGTGTATGTAGTATGTGTATGTAGTATGTGTATGTAGTATGTGTATGTAGTATGGCTGTGTATGTAGTATGTGTATGTAGTATGGCTGTGTATGTAGTATGTGTATGTAGTATGGCTGTGTATGTAGTATGGCTGTGTATGTAGTATGTGTATGTATATGTGTATGTAGTATGGCTGTGTATGTAGTATGGCTGTGTATGTAGTATGTGTATGTAGTATGTATATGTGTATGTAGTATGGCTGTGTATGTAGTATGTGTATGTAGTATGGCTGTGTATGTAGTATGTGTATGTGTATGTAGTATGGCTGTGTATGTAGTATGTGTATGTAGTATGTGTATGTGTATGTAGTATGGCTGTGTATGTAGTATGGCTGTGTATGTAGTATGTGTATGTAGTATGTATATGTGTATGTAGTATGGCTGTGTATGTAGTATGTGTATGTAGTATGGCTGTGTATGTAGTATGGCTGTGTATGTAGTATGTGTATGTAGTATGGCTGTGTATGTAGTATATGTATGTAGTATAGTATGTGTATGTAGTATGGCTGTGTATGTAGTATGTGTATGTAGTATGGCTGTGTATGTAGTATGTGTATGTAGTATGTGTATGTAGTATGGCTGTGTATGTAGTATGTGTATGTAGTATGGCTGTGTATGTAGTATGGCTGTGTATGTAGTATGTGTATGTAGTATGGCTGTGTATGTAGTATGTGTATGTAGTATGGCTGTGTATGTAGTATGTGTATGTAGTATGGCTGTGTATGTAGTATGTGTATGTAGTATGGCTGTGTATGTAGTATGTGTATGTAGTATGGCTGTGTATGTAGTATGTGTATGTAGTATGGCTGTGTATGTAGTATGTGTATGTAGTATGGCTGTGTATGTAGTATGTGTATGTAGTATGTAGTATGTAGTATGTGTATGTAGTATGGCTGTGTATGTAGTATGTGTATGTGTATGTAGTATGGCTGTGTATGTAGTATGTAGTATGTGTATGTGTATGTAGTATGGCTGTGTATGTAGTATGGCTGTGTATGTAGTATGTGTATGTGTATGTAGTATGGCTGTGTATGTAGTATGTATATGTGTATGTAGTATGTAGTATGGCTGTGTATGTAGTATGTATATGTGTATGTAGTATGTATATGTGTATGTAGTATGTGTATGTAGTATGGCTGTGTATGTAGTATGTGTATGTAGTATGTGTATGTGTATGTAGTATGGCTGTGTATGTAGTATGTGTATGTAGTTGGCTGTGTATGTAGTATTTGTATTAGTATATGTATGTAGTTGGCTGTGTTGTAGTATGTTTGTGTAGCTGTATAGTATGTAGTATGTATGTAGTATGGCTGTGTATGTAGTATATGTATGTAGTATATGTATGTAGTATGGCTGTGTATGTAGTATGTGTATGTAGTATGGCTGTGTATGTAGTATATGTATGTAGTATGGCTGTGTATGTAGTATATGTATGTAGTATGGCTGTGTATGTAGTATGTGTATGTAGTATGGCTGTGTATGTATGTAGTATGGCTGTGTATGTAGTATATGTATGTAGTATGGCTGTGTATGTAGTATGTGTATGTAGTATAGCTGTGTATGCAGTATATGTATGTAGTATGGCTGTGTATGCAGTATATGCAGCTGTAACTAACCTGACTCTCACCCAGGGCTCGTCAGCAGACAGGAGTCAGTGGAGGGAACCAACACGGACATCAGACGGGCTGGGCTCTTTGTATGAAGCAGCTCTCTGTCTGTTCGAAGAGGTAAAATATCCATTCAAATACCATTTTACAGGTCAATTTACCTTCATTTTATACTGCTTATGAATGCAATATGTATGGGTTCTGAAGTCATCGTTTACATGTAAGTAGGTAGGTAGGTAGCCTTCTCAAGTAAAGCACTATTTCCTCCCAGGTGTGCAGGATGGCTTCAGACTACTCCCGTACCTGTGCCAGTCCAGACAGCCTCCAGACCGGCGAGGCTCCCATGGTGTCAGAGACGTGTGAGGTGTACGTCTGGGGCAGCAACAGCTCCCACCAGCTGGTGGAGGGAACACAGGAGAAGATCCTTCAGCCCAAGATGGCACCCAGCTTCGCCGATGCACAGACGGTAAGAGACCACAGGTCTCCAAAGGTGTGTGTGTGTGTGTGTCATTTCCTGTTTTGTCTTTTTTTAAAGCCAGTGGTTCTCAAAGCTCTTCTCGGTGGACCTCCAGACGTTTCGCAATTTTGTTTTGGCCCTGAATTAGCTCACCTGATTCATCTAATCAAGGACTTGATGATTCGTTGAATCAGTTGGAATAGCTCTGAATTAGTTAAAATACATGGAAGGACTCGGAGGACCCAGAGGTTTGACAACCACTGGTTTATAAGGAAAGCTGATTCCCCTCAGTATTAAGTCTCTTGAGAAGTTAGCTAGTGTAGCTTAGTTCTGAGAGGAGACAGAACTCATTGGAGCATGAAGAGTGGCTTTCATGGATTAAAAAGTAGAGGTGCTTCCCATCTTCTGTTTCCAAATCATGGTCGGTTATTGACATATTAAATTAAGCTTTGGCGGTATTCGGATTGTCATACCTTCAAGCCGACCTTGTGCCATACCGGGATATTCGGTAATACCGGCAATGAACACAATGGGCACAATTTTCAAACACCACTGAGCTTCTGTAATCCAAAGGTTAGCAATGCTAACAAGTACATTTAAAATCCCATAGATAATGTTAACCAAATGCTAACGAGCGCATTGCAAACATTTTATACAGTATCTGACATAGACAATTTTCAGGACAGACATCCTCGCTCATAAACTTACGCAAAAATGCTACTCACAGTTTGCTGCACGCACAAAACAAATATTAGACAGAAAGGGAAAGGGGGGGATACCTAGTCAGTTGTACAACGGAATCCATTCAACTGAAATGTGTCTTCTGTATTTAACCCAACCCCTCTGAATCAGAGAGGTGTGGGGGGCTGCCTTAATCGCCATCCACGTCATCTCTTGATCCTCTTGATTCTCTGCTGTTACCAAGAGAAGCTTGATTGTAGAAGAAGCTAACCACTTAGTTAGATAGCTAACTAGCTACTAGATTAGCAAACCAAATGCACAACTGCAGAGCATTTAGCACATTTAACTTAATAATTATAAGAAATCTAGATGGCAAACATTTAGTTGTGAATTCCATACTGCAACTAGATAGCCTGGCGAGTGCTGCACAACAAACAGGACTAATGTTACTGTCTCTAATACAACAGAAAAATACTTCAATACATGTCATTTTGTCCTTTGAAACATTGAATGTAAATACTGTAGAGTTCTATCCATTCCTATGGAGGACTGCTCCTACTGGGGAGAGCCAATATGGCCGACCGGTGGCTACAAAGCCTCTCAATGGCCAGTACATAGCATCAGCAATCCAGGGTTAATATACATGATTGCCCACAAGGCTCCGGTCTCTGGTCGTTGTGTGTTTGTAACCAAACACCACTTGACTGGGGACTACCGATAAGCTTTCTAATGGAAAATGATGTGACAGGTGAAATTAAGAACACAGTCTTCTTTATGTCCTAATTTATTACACCTGTTGACTTCAGGTATTTAACTTCAAAAGTAGCTTCTACATTTTTGTATGTATTTAAAAAAAAAATTTTTGAAGACATCATTTCTACGTTATTGACAGTATTGGAAAAACCATCCTGTGGGCTATTTCCAAATACCCCGGTATACGGTACACCGTCCAAGTGTAACCGGTGTGAAATGGCTAGCTAGTTATACTGTACTATCGGTATACCGTCCAAGTGTAACCGGTGTGAAATGGCTAGCTAGTTATACTGTACTATCGGTATACCGTCCAAGTGTAACCGGTGTCAAATGGCTAGCTAGTTATACTGTACTATCGGTATACCGTCTAAGCCTATATTGAATGTCTTAAACCAGTGTTCCTTAATGCTGGTCCTGGGACCCAAAGGGGTGAACATTTACATGTTCTGCTCTAAGACTACACACCCAATTCCACTAATCAAAGGGGTGATGCTGGGTTGATTAGTGAAATCAGGTGTTTAGTGTTTTAATAAACTATGAAGTGCATCTTTTGGGTCCCCAGGACCAGGATTAAGAAACAATTGAAGAACCCTTGTCCATCAGAATGACCTTTAACCCCTAGAACCCAGCACCCAATCCAAGGAGACTTTAGTTAAAACATTCCTGGGGTAAAAAGTGACACTCCAATCAGTTATTGTTGTCCCATGGTTCCATGGTTAAGGAAAACTGTGATTCCCTGAACACTCCAATCAAAAGTTAGGCTGCGTTAATAATCAATGACTTAGGTGATTACCATAAACCAGTTATTGTTATCCCAGGGTTAAGGAAAACTGATTCCCATAAACCAGTTATTGTTATCCCAGGGTTAAGGAAAACTGATTCCCATAAACCAGTTATTGTTATCCCAGGGTTAAGGAAAACTGATTCCCATAAACCAGTTATTGTTATGCCAGGGTTAAGGAAAACTGTGATCCCCAGAAACTGTTTGAGCACCTGGTCATAAAAGTGATGTTTAAAAGAGACAAGTGTCCCTGACTGGAACAGAAATCTTCACAGATTATTAGGAAATGCCCATTGACAAGTGTGAATCCTAAACCCAGTGCTTGTCTGTCTGTGTCAGATTGAGGCAGGCCAATATTGCACCTTCGTCATCTCTTCAGACGGCTCTGTCAGAGCCTGTGGTAAAGGCAGCTACGGCAGATTGGGTCTGGGAGACTCCAACAATCAATCAACTCTCAAGAAGCTGACCTTTGAACCTCACCGTGCCATCAAAAAGGTGACCTCTTCGAAGGGTTCGGACGGACACACACTGGCCTTCACCACGGAGGGAGAGGTGTTCAGTTGGGGAGACGGGGACTACGGAAAGTTGGGGCATGGGAACAGCTCCACACAGAAGTACCCCAAACTCATCCAGGGACCTCTGCAGGGAAAGGTAGGACTAGACCACCACAGCCCACCACCGCCCCCAGACCACCACAGCCCCCAGACCACCACAGACCACCACAGCCCCCAGACCACCACAGCCCCCAGACCACCACAGCCCCCAGACCACCACAGCCCTCAGACCACCACAGCCCACAGACCACCACAGACCACCACAGCCCCCAGACCACCACAGCCCACAGACCACCACAGCCCCCAGACCACCACAGCCCCTAGACCACCACAGCCCCCAGACCACCACAGACCACCACAGCCCCAGAGCACCACAGCCCACCACAGACCCCAGACCACCACAGACCACCACAGCCCCCAGACCACCACAGCCCCCAGACCACCACAGACCACCACAGCCCCTAGACCACCACAGCCCCCAGACCACCACAGACCACCACAGCCCCCCGACCACCACAGACCACCACAGCCCCCAGACCACCACAGTAAGCAACTGTTGTTTGTGATGACTTGTTAGAGAGAACTCAGTGAAAACATAGTGTTGCTTTACCAATAGAGATGTGTTGAGGGTTATATAAGGGCTGTAATCCACGAGGGACTATGTGTGTTCTATAGGAAATCATGAACGACGTGTTAGTCCATGGAGTCACATTATCTTCCAGAGAACACATTAGAGCCCCTCGTTGATTACATCCCTTTTATAACCAAGGCTATAATTTAACACGTTTACAGGTAGAAATGTGTTTATCATACACTGAAGCAGTGGGGAAGTTTACAGTAGTTACCACGGTAACCAAACAAAACAGACTTGTTAGCTTAGCTAACCAAACCATCAGTCCTAGTTTTGTTATTATGAACATCTAATTCAACACGGCCAATAATTCCACTTTTGCTTTCAAAAGCAGCTGGAACATGTAAGAATGAACTATTAGTCATTTAATTATCCTTAGCGTTTATAATACTTGCTTTCCAAAAGCCCTTCCAAGCCAATCAGAAACGGGGTTTCAACAATGCCATGGTATAATAATGTGTGATTTCATTAAACAGGTGTGTTTTAGTGTGCTCCATTAGTCCTCATGTCTCCATCCTGAATCCTGAATTGTTGTTGGGCCAGGTGGTGGTGTGTGTATCTGCAGGCTACCGACACAGTGCAGCGGTCAGTGAGGATGGAGAGCTCTACACATGGGGTGAAGGAGACTTCGGGAGATTAGGTAAATATCACTATATCACTATAATATCACTTTAATAGTGCTAATAGCACTCTGAACATTATCAGCACTCTGAACATTATCAGCACTCTGAACATTATTAACTCTGAACATTATCAGCACTCTGAACATTATCAGCACTCTGAACATTATCACCACACTGAACATTATTAGCACTCTGAACATTATCAACACTCTGAACATTATCATCACTCTGAACATTATCATCACTCTGAACATTATCATCACTCTGAACATTATTAGCACTCTGAACATTATCATCACTCTGAACATTATTAGCACTCTGAACATTATTAGCACTCTGAACATTATTAGCACCCTGAACATTATCAACACTCTGAACATTATCATCACTCTGAACATTATTACCACTCTGAACATTATTACCACTCTGAACATTATCAGCACTCTGAACATTATCAACACTCTGAACATTATCATCACTCTGAACATTATTACCACTCTGAACATTATTACCACTCTGAACATTATCAGCACTCTGAACATGATTACCACTCTGAACATTATCAACACTCTGAACATTATTAACACTGAACATTATCAGCACTCTGAACATTATCAGCACTCTGAACATTATCAACACTCTGAACATTATCAACACTCTGAACATTATCATCACTCTGAACATTATCATCACTCTGAACAGTATCATCACTCTGAACATTATTAGCACTCTGAACATTATTAGCACTCTGAACATTATCAACACTCTGAACATTATCAACACTCTGAACATTATCATCACTCTGAACATTATTACCACTCTGAACATTATTACCACTCTGAACATTATTACCACTGAACATTATCAGCACTCTGAACATTATCAACACTCTGAACATTATTAACACTGAACATTATTAGCACTCTGAACATTATCAACACTCTGAACATTATTACCACTCTGAACATTATTACCACTCTGAACATTATTACCACTCTGAACATTATCAGCACTCTGAACATTATCAGCACTCTGAACATTATCAGCACTCTGAACATTATCAGCACTCTGAACATTATTAACACTGAACATTATTATCACTCTGAACATTATCAGCACTCTGAACAGTATCAGCACTCTGAACATTATCAGCACTCTGAACATTATCAGCACTCTGAACATTATCAGCACTCTGAACATTATCAGCACTCTGAACATTATTAGCACTCTGAACATTATTAGCACTCTCAACATTATTAGCACTCTCAACATTATTAGCACTCTGAACATTATTACCACTCTGAACATTATCAACACTCTGAACATTATTAACACTGAACATTATTAGCACTCTGAACATTATTAACACTGAACATTATTAGCACTCTGAACATTATCAACACTCTGAACATTATTACCACTCTGAACATTATTACCACTCTGAACATTATTACCACTCTGAACATTATCAGCACTCTGAACATTATCAGCACTCTGAACATTATCAGCACTCTGAACATTATTAACACTGAACATTATTATCACTCTGAACATTATTAGCACTCTGAACATTATCAGCACTCTGAACAGTATCAGCACTCTGAACATTATCAGCACTCTGAACATTATCAGCACTCTGAACATTATTAGCACTCTGAACATTATCAGCACTCTGAACATTATTAGCACTCTGAACATTATTAGCACTCTGAACATTATTAGCACTCTCAACATTATTAGCACTCTGAACATTATTACCACTCTGAACATTATCAACACTCTGAACATTATTAACACTGAACATTATTAGCACTCTGAACATTATTAACACTCTGAACATTATCAGCACTCTGAACATTATCAACACTCTGAACACTATCAGCACACTGAACATTATCAGCACACTGAACATTATCAGCACACCGAACATTATCAGCACTGAACCTTATCAGCACTCTGAACATTATTAACACTCTGAACATTATCAACACTCTGAACATTAACACTCTGGACATTATCATCACTCTGAACATTATTACCACTCTGAACATTATTGAACATTATTACCACTCTGAACATTATCATCACTCTGAACATTATCATCACTCTGAACATTATCATCACTCTGAACATTATTACCACTCTGAACATTATCAACACTCTGAACATTATTAACACTGAACATTATTAGCACTCTGAACATTATCAACACTCTGAATATTATTACCACTCTGAACATTATTATCACTTTGAACATTATCATCACTCTGAACATTATCATCACTCTGAACATTATCATCACTCTGAACATTATTACCACTCTGAACATTATCAACACTGAACATTATTAACACTGAACATTATTATCACTCTGAACATTATTAGCACTCTGAACATTATCAGCACTCTGAACATTATCAGCACTCTGAACATTATCAGCACTCTGACATTATTAGCACTCTGAACATTATTACCACTCTGAACATTATCAACACTCTGAACATTATCAACACTCTGAACATTATCAACACTCTGAACATTATTACAACTCTGAACATTATTAGCACTCTGAACATTATCAGCACTCTGAACATTATTACAACTCTGAACATTATTACCACTCTGAACATTATTAGCACTCTGAACATTATTAACACTCTGAACATTATCAGCACTCTGAACATTATTAACACTGAACACTATCAGCACCCTGAACATTATCAGCACTGAACATTATCAGCACTCTGAACATTATCAGCACTCTGAACATTATCAGCACTCTGAACATTATCAGCACTCTGAACATTATTAACACACTGAACATTATTACCACTGAACACTCTGAACATTATTAACACTGAACATTATTAACACTGAACATTATTAACACTGAACATTATTAACACTGCCACATTATTAACACTGAACATTATTAACACTGAACACTCTGAACATTATCATCACTCTGAACATTATCAACACTCTGAACATTATCAGCACTCTGAACATTATTAACACACTGAACATTATTACCACTGAACACTCTGAACATTATTAACACTGAACATTATTAACACTGAACATTATTAACACTGACACATTATTAACACTGAACATTATTAACACTGACACATTATTAACACTGAACATTATTAACACTGAACACTCTGAACATTATCATCACTCTGAACATTATCAACACTCTGAACATTATCAGCACTCTGAACATTATCAACACTCTGAACATTATTAACACACTGAACATTATTAACACTCTGAACATTATCAGCACTGAACATTATCAACACTCTGAACATTAACACTCTGAACATTATCATCACTCTGAACATTATTACCACTCTGAACATTATTACCACTCTGAACATTATTACCACTCTGAACATTATTACCACTCTGAACATTATCATCACTCTGAACATTATCATCACTCTGAACATTATCATCACTCTGAACATTATTACCACTCTGAACATTATCAACACTCTGAACATTATTAACACTGAACATTATTAGCACTCTGAACATTATCAACACTCTGAATATTATTACCACTCTGAACATTATTATCACTTTGAACATTATCATCACTCTGAACATTATCATCACTCTGAACATTATCATCACTCTGAACATTATTACCACTCTGAACATTATTACAACTCTGAACATTATTACCACTCTGAACATTATTAGCACTCTGAACATTATTAGCACTCTGAACATTATCAGCACTCTGAACATTATCAGCACTCTGAACATTATCAGCACTCTGAACATTATCAGCACTCTGAACATTATTAGCACTCTGAACATTATTAGCACTCTGAACATTATCAGCACTCTGAACATTATTACCACTCTGAACATTATTAGCACTCTGAACATTATTAACACTCTGAACATTATCAGCACTCTGAACATTATTAACACTGAACACTATCAGCACACTGAACATTATCAGCACTGAACATTATTACCACTCTGAACATTATTAGCACTCTGAACATTATCAGCACTCTGAACATTATCAGCACTCTGAACATTATCAGCACTCTGAACATTATTAACACACTGAACATTATTACCACTGAACACTCTGAACATTATTAACACTGAACATTATTAACACTGAACATTATTAACACTGAACATTATTAACACTGCCACATTATTAACACTGAACATTATTAACACTGAACACTCTGAACATTATCATCACTCTGAACATTATCAACACTCTGAACATTATCAGCACTCGGAACATTATTAACACACTGAACATTATTACCACTGAACACTCTGAACATTATTAACACTGAACATTATTAACACTCAACATTATTAACACTGACACATTATTAACACTGAACATTATTAACACTGACACATTATTAACACTGAACATTATTAACACTGAACACTCTGAACATTATCATCACTCTGAACATTATCAACACTCTGAACATTATCAGCACTCTGAACATTATCAACACTCTGAACATTATTAACACACTGAACATTATTAACACTCTGAACATTATCAGCACTGAACATTATCAACACTCTGAACATTAACACTCTGAACATTATCATCACTCTGAACATTATTACCACTCTGAACATTATCAACACTCTGAATATTATTACCACTCTGAACATTATTATCACTTTGAACATTATCATCACTCTGAACATTATCATCACTCTGAACATTATCATCACTCTGAACATTATTACCACTCTGAACATTATTACAACTCTGAACATTATTACCACTCTGAACATTATTAGCACTCTGAACATTATTAGCACTCTGAACATTATCAGCACTCTGAACATTATCAGCACTCTGAACATTATCAGCACTCTGAACATTATCAGCACTCTGAACATTATTAGCACTCTGAACATTATTAGCACTCTGAACATTATCAGCACTCTGAACATTATTACAACTCTGAACATTATTACCACTCTGAACATTATTAGCACTCTGAACATTATTAACACTCTGAACATTATCAGCACTCTGAACATTATTAACACTGAACACTATCAGCACACTGAACATTATCAGCACTGAACATTATCAGCACTCTGAACATTATCAGCACTCTGAACACTATCAGCACTCTGAACATTATTAACACACTGAACATTATTACCACTGAACACTCTGAACATTATTAACACTGAACATTATTAACACTGAACATTATTAACACTGAACATTATTAACACTGAACATTATTAACACTGAACACTCTGAACATTATCATCACTCTGAACATTATCAACACTCTGAACATTATCATCACTCTGAACATTATCATCACTCTGAACATTATCAGCACTGAACATTATTACCACTCTGAACATTATTAGCACTCTGAACATTATCAGCACTCTGAACATTATCAGCACTCTGAACATTATCAGCACTCTGAACATTATTAACACACTGAACATTATTACCACTGAACACTCTGAACATTATTAACACTGAACATTATTAACACTGAACATTATTAACACTGAACATTATTAACACTGCCACATTATTAACACTGAACATTATTAACACTGAACACTCTGAACATTATCATCACTCTGAACATTATCAACACTCTGAACATTATCAGCACTCGGAACATTATTAACACACTGAACATTATTACCACTGAACACTCTGAACATTATTAACACTGAACATTATTAACACTCAACATTATTAACACTGACACATTATTAACACTGAACATTATTAACACTGACACATTATTAACACTGAACATTATTAACACTGAACACTCTGAACATTATCATCACTCTGAACATTATCAACACTCTGAACATTATCAGCACTCTGAACATTATCAACACTCTGAACATTATTAACACACTGAACATTATTAACACTCTGAACATTATCAGCACTGAACATTATCAACACTCTGAACATTAACACTCTGAACATTATCATCACTCTGAACATTATTACCACTCTGAACATTATCAACACTCTGAATATTATTACCACTCTGAACATTATTATCACTTTGAACATTATCATCACTCTGAACATTATCATCACTCTGAACATTATCATCACTCTGAACATTATTACCACTCTGAACATTATTACAACTCTGAACATTATTACCACTCTGAACATTATTAGCACTCTGAACATTATTAGCACTCTGAACATTATCAGCACTCTGAACATTATCAGCACTCTGAACATTATCAGCACTCTGAACATTATCAGCACTCTGAACATTATTAGCACTCTGAACATTATTAGCACTCTGAACATTATCAGCACTCTGAACATTATTACAACTCTGAACATTATTACCACTCTGAACATTATTAGCACTCTGAACATTATTAACACTCTGAACATTATCAGCACTCTGAACATTATTAACACTGAACACTATCAGCACACTGAACATTATCAGCACTGAACATTATCAGCACTCTGAACATTATCAGCACTCTGAACACTATCAGCACTCTGAACATTATTAACACACTGAACATTATTACCACTGAACACTCTGAACATTATTAACACTGAACATTATTAACACTGAACATTATTAACACTGAACATTATTAACACTGAACATTATTAACACTGAACACTCTGAACATTATCATCACTCTGAACATTATCAACACTCTGAACATTATCATCACTCTGAACATTATCATCACTCTGAACATTATCAGCACTCTGAACATTATCAGCACTGAACATTATTAACACTCTGAACATTATCAGCACTGAACATTATCAGCACTGAACATTATCAACACTCTGAACATTATTAACACACTGAACATTATTTCCACTGAACACTCTGAACATTATTAACACTCTGAACATTATTAACACTCTGAACATTATTAACACTCTGAACATTATTACCACTCTGAACATTATTCACACTCTGTCTGAACATGATTCACACTGAACATGATTAACACTGAACATGATTAACACTGAACATTATTAACACTGAACATTATTAGCACTCTGAACATTATTCACACTCTGAACATTATTCACACTCTGAACATTATTCACACTGAACATTATTCACACTGAACACTCTGAACATTATTAACACTGAACATCATTAACACTCAACATCATTAACACTGAACATTATCAGCACTCTGAACATTATCAGCACTCTGAACATTATTCACACTCTGAACATTATCAGCACTCTGAACATTATCAGCACTCTGAACATTATCAGCACTCTGAACATTATCAGCACTCTGAACATTATCAGCACTCTGAACATTATCAACTCTGAACATTATCAACACTGAACATTATTAACACAGAACATTATTAACACTGAACATGATTATATATCTCCTCTGTCTGTCTGGTTGATAATATATTTCTCCTCTGTCTGGTTGATAATATATTTCTCCTCTGTCTGGTTGATAATATATTTCTCCTCTGTCTGGTTGATATGTTGATAATATATTTCTCCTCTGTCTGGTTGATAATATATTTCTGGTTGATAATATATTTCTCCTCTGTCTGTCTGGTTGATAATATATTTCTGGTTGATAATATATTTCTCCTCTGTCTGGTGTCTTGACATATCTCTCCTCTGTGTTTTGGTGTGCAGGTCACGGAGACAGCAACAGCAGAAACATTCCTACTCTGGTTAAAGACATCAGCAACGTAGGAGAGGTGTCTTGTGGGAGTTCTCACACCATAGCTTTGTCAAAAGATGGCCGCACCGTGTGGTCCTTCGGAGGGGGAGACAATGGTGGGTCAAGGCTCAGGACGCAAGACTGGAATCCATCGGATGTTTTTATATTAACATCATTATGTTTAAACTATCAATATAGCTCTATATGTCGACATATATATGGAAATATAAAAGCCAATATAAATCAATAAATATAATGTATTGTGTAATTCTGTCTGGGGTTTTACATCAATAATATGATTGGTAATATATCTGTAAATGTCTCTAAATGTGTAATTTGTGCTGCAGGGAAACTGGGTCATGGAGATACAAACCGTGTCTATAAACCCAAAGTAGTGGAGGCCTTGCAGGGGATGTTCATAAGGAAAGTGTGTGCTGGAAGCCAGTCCTCCCTGGCCCTAACCTCCACTGGACAGGTACGACTGACTGTTTACTGACTGTTTACTGACTGTTTTACACTTTACAAACGGGAGGGAGGAATCTGGAACATTTGCAACTTAAATCTTTCAGGGAACTCATTTTCAGTTGTCTCTTGTAAAATAGTTTTTTTTTAATCTAAAGGGAGGGATGGTATCCTGGTTAAATACAAGTTAAATGAACTGTTTTGCACAGGGATGGTTCACAACAACAACGACAGACGATTACTTGGGGATAAAAACACTGGGTGTGGCTTGGGAGGTATAGCGGGTTTGATCTTGGAATTCTGCTAGTCAACGATTCAAGGAATTCTTTCATTTGTGAATACACAGAAGACTGTTTTGTTGATATAATCTCTCCCTGGTTGTGTGGAGTGTTGATGTTTTCACTTATATTACATTTCCAGTAGCAATGATCTCTGGTACTGTGTGTCTGTGTAACGGCTGTCGAATGGATTAGACCAAGGCGCGGCGGGTTGCGTGCTCATTATATTTTATTTATAAAGTGAACACGAAAAAACAATAAACAAAGAACGACAGTCCGACAGTTTCGCAGGCTATACACAAAAACAACTACCCACAACGAGACAAGTGAAAACAAGCTCCCTAAGTATGACTCTCAATCAGAAACAACGATGTACAGCTGTTCCTGATTGAGAGCCACACCAGGCCAATAAAGAAATACACAACCTAGAATACCAAAGCAAGAACATACACCAAAAACCCCGGAACACATAAATAGAACACCCCTCTACATACACATAACCCCCGAACCACAAAAACAAATACCCCCTGCCACGTCCTGACCAAACTACAATAACCAATAACCCCTTTTACTGGTCAGAACGTGACAGTCTGGTCATAGTAAGAAACACAACTTCTGTTATTCACATTATGTTGCTTACTGTGTGACTGTAACCAGGATGTTAAAATAAGTACTTATCACAAGGTGTTTTTATATGTTTACATACAGTTCCCTTTAGTCCAACTGACAATACTATCAAAGATTTTTACAACTAAACCAAGATAAACCACAGCCTGTCGTTTCCAATGGGAACAAATGAGTCATAGTGGGCAGAACAAGCAAGGAGGTGGGCAGAGCCAATCACAAGATAGGGAGATTCTATTGGCTCATTCTTGCATGAATCTGCATAATTATTTCCTTTAGCTCACACCTCCTCTGTAAAGTGCATTTGTGCAATAACTCAATTTGCCTTTCAGTCCTTCTAAACAACGCCATTTAAAAAAAAAAATTTGCAAAGTGTAAAGTCTACAAAATTTAGTCCACTCTGTTCATAACAGATTTTAGTTTTGGGAACAGAACTGTATTGACATCAAATGTTTAATCGATGAGAAAATGAGCAGAATGTCTGCCAAAATCCATCTTCTCCCACTGCCAGCTTGTGGTCTTCCTGTCACTACCATAGTGAGTGGAAACGCCAAGCAGCTGCTTCACATTTATACATGCAGTGAAATATCTCTCTTATTGTTCTATTGATACTGTCTGCAAGTAACTTCCTGTTGCAATGTCTGGTTCCAGATATATTTGACATTGCAATAACCATAGGAGTTGGCAAGACTGTACAAACAGATCTGGGACCAGGCTACTTTATATATGCAGACCCTTTGTTGTAACTGGTCCTGTGTTGTTGTAACTGGTTCTGTGTTGTAGTAACTGGTCCTGTGTTGTAGTAACTGGTCCTGTGTTGTAGTAACTGGTCCTGTGTTGTAGTAACTGGTCCTGTGTTGTCCTGTGTTGTAGTAACTGGTCCTGTGTTGTAGTAACTGGTCCTGTGTTGTAGTAACTGGTCCTGTGTTGTCCTGTGTTGTAGTAACTGGTCCTGTGTTGTAGTAACTGGTCCTGTGTTGTAGTAACTGGTCCTGTGTTGTAGTAACTGGTCCTGTGTTGTAGTAACTGGTCCTGTGTTGTAGTAACTGGTCCTGTGTTGTCCTGTGTTGTAGTAACTGGTCCTGTGTTGTAGTAACTGGTCCTGTGTTGTAGTAACTGGTCCTGTGTTGTCCTGTGTTGTCCTGTGTTGTTGTAACTGGTCCTGTGTTGTAGTAACTGGTCCTGTGTTGTAGTAACTGGTCCTGTGTTGTCCTGTGTTGTTGTAACTGGTCCTGTGTTGTAGTAACTGGTCCTGTGTTGTAGTAACTGGTCATGTGTTGTAGTAACTGGTCCTGTGTTGTCCTGTGTTGTTGTAACTGGTCCTGTGTTGTTGTAACTGGTCCTGTGTTGTCCTGTGTTGTAGTAACTGGTCCTGTGTTGTTGTAACTGGTCCTGTGTTGTAGTAACTGGTCCTGTGTTGTCCTGTGATGTAGTAACTGGTCCCGTGTTGTAGTAACTGGTCCTGTGTTGTCCTGTGTTGTAGTAACTGGTCCTGTGTTGTAGTAACTGGTCCTGTGTTGTAGTAACTGGTCCTGTGTTGTTGTAACTTGTCCTGTGTTGTAGTAACTGGTCCTGTGTTGTAGTAACTGGTCCTGTGTTGTCCTGTGTTGTTGTAACTGGTCCTGTGTTGTCCTGTGTTGTTGTAACTGGTCCTGTGTTGTCCTGTGTTGTTGTAACTGGTCCTGTGTTGTTGTAACTGGTCCTGTGTTGTTGTAACTGGTCCTGTGTTGTCCTGTGTTGTTGTAACTGGTCCTGTGTTGTAGTAACTGGTCCTATGTTGTCCTGTGTTGTAGTAACTGGTCCTGTGTTGTAGTAACTGGTCCTGTGTTGTCCTGTGTTGTAGTAACTGGTCCTGTGTTGTCCTGTGTTGTAGTAACTGGTCCTGTGTTGTCCTGTGTTGTTGTAACTGGTCCTGTGTTGTCCTGTGTTGTTGTAACTGGTCCTGTGTTGTAGTAACTGGTCCTGTGTTGTCCTGTGTTGTAGTAACTGGTCCTGTGTTGTTGTAACTGGTCCTGTGTTGTCCTGTGTTGTCCTGTGTTGTAGTAACTGGTCCTGTGTTGTAGTAACTGGTCCTGTGTTGTAGTAACTGGTCCTATGTTGTCCTGTGTTGTCATGTGTTGTTGTAACTGGTCCTGTGTTGTCCTGTGTTGTAGTAACTGGTCCTGTGTTGTAGTAACTGGTCCTATGTTGTCCTGTGTTATAGTAACTGGTCCTGTGTTGTTGTAACTGGTCCTGTGTTGTAGTAACTGGTCCTGTGTTGTAGTAACTGGTCCTATGTTGTCCTGTGTTGTTGTAACTGGTCCTGTGTTGTCCTGTGTTGTCCTGTGTTGTAGTAACTGGTCCTGTGTTGTCCTGTGTTGTCATGTGTTGTTGTAACTGGTCCTGTGTTGTAACTGGTCCTGTGTTGTAGTAACTGGTCCTGTGTTGTCCTGTGTTGTTGTAACTGGTCCTGTGTTGTCCTGTGTTGTAGTAACTGGTCCTGTGTTGTTGTAACTGGTCCTGTGTTGTCCTGTGTTGTAGTAACTGGTCCTGTGTTGTAGTAACTGGTCCTGTGTTGTCCTGTGTTGTAGTAACTGGTCCTGTGTTGTAGTAACTGGTCCTGTGTTGTTGTAACTGGTCCTGTGTTGTTGTAACTGGTCCTGTGGTGTCCTGTGTTGTAGTAACTGGTCCTGTGTTGTTGTAACTGGTCCTGTGTTGTCCTGTGTTGTAGTAACTGGTCCTGTGTTGTAGTAACTGGTCCTGTGTTGTAGTAACCGGTCCTGTGTTGTCCTGTGTTGTTGTAACTGGTCCTGTGTTGTTGTAACTGGTCCTGTGTTGTAGTAACTGGTCCTGTGTTGTAGTAACTGGTCCTGTGTTGTAGTAACTGGTCCTGTGTTGTCCTGTGTTGTTGTAACTGGTCCTGTGTTGTTGTAACTGGTCCTGTGTTGTAGTAACTGGTCCTGTGTTGTAGTAACTGGTCCTGTGTTGTAGTAACTGGTCCTGTGTTGTAGTAACTGGTCCTATGTTGTCCTGTGTTGTTGTAACTGGTCCTGTGTTGTTGTAACTGGTCCTGTGTTGTAGTAACTGGTCCTGTGTTGTAGTAACTGGTCCTGTGTTGTAGTAACTGGTCCTGTGTTGTCCTGTGTTGTTGTAACTGGTCCTGTGTTGTTGTAACTGGTCCTGTGTTGTAGTAACTGGTCCTGTGTTGTAGTAACTGGTCCTGTGTTGTAGTAACTGGTCCTGTGTTGTAGTAACTGGTCCTATGTTGTCCTGTGTTGTAGTAACTGGTCCTGTGTTGTAGTAACTGGTCCTGTGTTGTAGTAACTGGTCCTGTGTTGTAGTAACTGGTCCTGTGTTGTTGTAACTTGTCCTGTGTTGTAGTAACTGGTCCTGTGTTGTAGTAACTGGTCCTGTGTTGTCCTGTGTTGTTGTAACTGGTCCTGTGTTGTCCTGTGTTGTTGTAACTGGTCCTGTGTTGTCCTGTGTTGTTGTAACTGGTCCTGTGTTGTTGTAACTGGTCCTGTGTTGTTGTAACTGGTCCTGTGTTGTCCTGTGTTGTTGTAACTGGTCCTGTGTTGTAGTAACTGGTCCTATGTTGTCCTGTGTTGTAGTAACTGGTCCTGTGTTGTAGTAACTGGTCCTGTGTTGTCCTGTGTTGTAGTAACTGGTCCTGTGTTGTCCTGTGTTGTAGTAACTGGTCCTGTGTTGTCCTGTGTTGTTGTAACTGGTCCTGTGTTGTCCTGTGTTGTAGTAACTGGTCCTGTGTTGTTGTAACTGGTCCTGTGTTGTCCTGTGTTGTCCTGTGTTGTAGTAACTGGTCCTGTGTTGTAGTAACTGGTCCTGTGTTGTAGTAACTGGTCCTATGTTGTCCTGTGTTGTCATGTGTTGTTGTAACTGGTCCTGTGTTGTCCTGTGTTGTAGTAACTGGTCCTGTGTTGTAGTAACTGGTCCTATGTTGTCCTGTGTTATAGTAACTGGTCCTGTGTTGTTGTAACTGGTCCTGTGTTGTAGTAACTGGTCCTGTGTTGTAGTAACTGGTCCTATGTTGTCCTGTGTTGTTGTAACTGGTCCTGTGTTGTCCTGTGTTGTCCTGTGTTGTAGTAACTGGTCCTGTGTTGTCCTGTGTTGTCATGTGTTGTTGTAACTGGTCCTGTGTTGTAACTGGTCCTGTGTTGTAGTAACTGGTCCTGTGTTGTCCTGTGTTGTTGTAACTGGTCCTGTGTTGTCCTGTGTTGTAGTAACTGGTCCTGTGTTGTTGTAACTGGTCCTGTGTTGTCCTGTGTTGTAGTAACTGGTCCTGTGTTGTAGTAACTGGTCCTGTGTTGTCCTGTGTTGTAGTAACTGGTCCTGTGTTGTAGTAACTGGTCCTGTGTTGTTGTAACTGGTCCTGTGTTGTTGTAACTGGTCCTGTGGTGTCCTGTGTTGTAGTAACTGGTCCTGTGTTGTTGTAACTGGTCCTGTGTTGTCCTGTGCTGTAGTAACTGGTCCTGTGTTGTAGTAACTGGTCCTGTGTTGTAGTAACCGGTCCTGTGTTGTCCTGTGTTGTTGTAACTGGTCCTGTGTTGTTGTAACTGGTCCTGTGTTGTAGTAACTGGTCCTGTGTTGTAGTAACTGGTCCTGTGTTGTAGTAACTGGTCCTGTGTTGTCCTGTGTTGTTGTAACTGGTCCTGTGTTGTTGTAACTGGTCCTGTGTTGTAGTAACTGGTCCTGTGTTGTAGTAACTGGTCCTGTGTTGTAGTAACTGGTCCTGTGTTGTAGTAACTGGTCCTATGTTGTCCTGTGTTGTTGTAACTGGTCCTGTGTTGTTGTAACTGGTCCTGTGTTGTAGTAACTGGTCCTGTGTTGTAGTAACTGGTCCTGTGTTGTCCTGTGTTGTTGTAACTGGTCCTGTGTTGTTGTAACTGGTCCTGTGTTGTAGTAACTGGTCCTGTGTTGTAGTAACTGGTCCTGTGTTGTAGTAACTGGTCCTGTGTTGTAGTAACTGGTCCTATGTTGTCCTGTGTTGTTGTAACTGGTCCTGTGTTGTAGTAACTGGTCCTGTGTTGTAGTAACTGGTCCTGTGTTGTTGTAACTGGTCCTGTGTTGTAGTAACTGGTCCTGTGTTGTAGTAACTGGTCCTGTGTTGTAGTAACTGGTCCTATGTTGTCCTGTGTTGTTGTCACTGGTCCTGTGTTGTCCTGTGTTGTAGTAACTGGTCCTGTGTTGTAGTAACTGGTCCTATGTTGTCCTGTGTTGTAGTAACTGGTCCTGTGTTGTAGTAACTGGTCCTGTGTTGTCCTGTGTTGTTGTAACTGGTCCTGTGTTGTCCTGTGTTGTAGTAACTGGTCCTGTGTTGTAGTAACTGGTCCTGTGTTGTAGTAACTGGTCCTGTGTTGTCCTGTGTTGTAGTAACTGGTCTTGTGTTGTCCTGTGTTGTAGTAACTGGTCCTGTGTTGTCCTGTGTTGTAGTAACTGGTCCTGTGTTGTTGTAACTGGTCCTGTGTTGTAGTAACTGGTCCTGTGTTGTTGTAACTGGTCCTGTGTTGTAGTAACTGGTCCTGTGTTGTCCTGTGTTGTAATAACTGGTCCTGTGTTGTCCTGTGTTGTTGTAACTGGTCCTGTGTTGTTGTAACTGCTCCTGTGTTGTCCTGTGTTGTAATAACTGGTCCTGTGTTGTCTGTGTTCCAGGTGTATGCCTGGGGCTGCGGGGCCTGCCTGGGCTGTGGCTCCTCTGAAGCCACTGCTCTGAGACCCAAGCTGGTTGAGGAGTTGACAGCGACCAGGGTGGTAGACCTGTCCATAGGAGACAGCCACTGTCTAGCTCTCTCACACGGTAAAACAACCCTTTTTTAAAAAAGATGATTATTTTAAATCTATGATGTAAGTATTTTGCATGTTTATTGTTTAGAGCGAGACAGAGGTAGAAGGTAGTAGAGAGAGTGCTGAAAGAGAGAGCCAGTAGCTTTGACCACTATTCCACCCCAGGCAATATAGGGTTATTTATTAAGGATTTGTCCAGTTTATTGGACAGAGACAGAGAGACAGGAAAGGATTTGTCCAGTTTATTGGACAGAGACAGTGCAGAGAGACAGGAAAGGATTTGTCCAGTTTATTGAACAGAGACAGGAATGGATTTGTCCAGTTTATTGGACAGAGACAGTGCAGAGAGACAGGAATAGATTTGTCCAGTTTATTGGACAGAGACAGTGCAGAGAGACAGGAATAGATTTGTCCAGTTTATTGGACAGAGACAGTGCAGAGAGACAGGACAATAAGGAGGATAGTTTACTAGACAGACGAGGGCTGGATTCTAACCGACGCCAGCACAGGCAGGCAGCAGCAGTAACCACCAGCCCAGGCCAGGCCACAGTAAAACAGCAGCAGTAACCACCAGCCCAGCCCAGGCCACAGTAAAACAGCAGCAGTAACCACCAGCCCAGGCCAGGCCACAGTAAAACAGCAGCAGTAACCACCAGCCCAGCCCAGGCCACAGTAAAACAGCAGCAGTAACCACCAGCCCAGGCCACAGTAAAACAGCAGCAGTAACCACCAGCCCAGGCCACAGTAAAACAGCAGCAGTAACCACCAGCCCAGGACACAGTAAAACAGCAGCAGTAACCACCAGCCCAGCCCAGGCCACAGTAAAACAGCAGCCTTTAACCACCAGCCCAGGCCACAGTAAAACAGCAGCAGTAACCACCAGCCCAGCCCAGGCCACAGTAAAACAGCAGCAGTAACCACCAGCCCAGGACACAGTAAAACAGCAGCAGTAACCACCAGCCCAGGCCACAGTAAAACAGCAGCAGTAACCACCAGCCCAGCCCAGGACACAGTAAAACAGCAGCCTTTAACCACCAGCCCAGCCCAGGACACAGTAAAACAGCAGCAGTAACCACCAGCCCAGCCCAGGCCACAGTAAAACAGCAGCAGTAACCACCAGCCCAGCCCAGGCCACAGTAAAACAGCAGCAGTAACCACCAGCCCAGGCCAGGCCACAGTAAAACAGCAGCAGTAACCACCAGCCCAGCCCAGGCCACAGTAAAACAGCAGCAGTAACCACCAGCCCAGCCCAGGCCACAGTAAAACAGCAGCCGTTAACCACCAGCCCAGCCCAGGCCACAGTAAAACAGCAGCCGTTAACCACCAGCCCAGGCCACAGTAAAACAGCAGCAGTAACCACCAGCCCAGCCCAGGCCACAGTAAAACAGCAGCAGTAACCACCAGCCCAGCCCAGGCCACAGTAAAACAGCAGCAGTAACCACCAGCCCAGCCCAGGCCACAGTAAAACAGCAGCAGTAACCACCAGCCCAGCCCAGGCCACAGTAAAACAGCAGCAGTAACCACCAGCCCAGCCCAGGCCACAGTAAAACAGCAGCAGTAACCACCAGCCCAGGACACAGTAAAACAGCAGCAGTAACCACCAGCCCAGGCCACAGTAAAACAGCAGCCTTTAACCACCAGCCCAGGACACAGTAAAACAGCAGCAGTAACCACCAGCCCAGGCCACAGTAAAACAGCAGCAGTAACCACCAGCCCAGGACACAGTAAAACAGCAGCAGTAACCACCAGCCCAGCCCAGGCCACAGTAAAACAGCAGCAGTAACCACCAGCCCAGCCCAGGCCACAGTAAAACAGCAGCCGTTAACCACCAGCCCAGGCCAGGCCACAGTAAAACAGCAGCCTTTAACCACCAGTTAAACACAGTACCAGGAGAGAGCTAGATATGGGCTAGTATTGACTTATCCTGTTTCAACTGTTTACTAGAGATTCTCTTGTTTATCTGTGAAGTTCAAACAGGATAAGTCATATATTCTCTTGTTTCTAAAAGGGGAGATTCTTATGACCCCATACAATGCAAGTACACATTTCACCACTTCTTAATTTCACTTCTTAATTTCATTTCTTAATCTCACTTTTTAATTTCACTTCTTAGTCTCACTTCTTAATGGGGTGGCAGGGTAGCCTAGTGGTTAGAGCGTTGGGCAAGGTAGCCTAGTGATTAGAGCGTTGGGCAAGGTAGCCTAGTGATTAGAGCGTTGGGCAAGGTAGCCTAGTGATTAGAGCGTTGGGCCAGCTAGCCTAGTGATTAGAGCGTTGGGCCAGGTAGCCTAGTGATTAGAGCGTTGGGCCAGGTAGCCTAGTGATTAGAGCGTTGGGCAAGGTAGCCTAGTGATTAGAGCGTTGGGCAAGGTAGCCTAGTGATTAGAGCGTTGGGCAAGGTAGCCTAGTGATTAGAGCGTTGGGCAAGGTAGCCTAGTGATTAGAGCGTTGGGCAAGGTAGCCTAGTGATTAGAGCGTTGGGCAAGGTAGCCTAGTGATTAGAGCGTTGGGCAAGGTAGCCTAGTGATTAGAGCGTTGGGCAAGGTAGCCTAGTGATTAGAGCGTTGGGCCAGTAACCAGCAGGTAGCCTAGTGGTTAGAGCGTTGGGCCAGTAACCAGCAGGTAGCCTAGTGGTTAGAGCGTTGGGCAAGGTAGCCTAGTGATTAGAGCGTTGGGCCAGTAACCAGCAGGTAGCCTAGTGGTTAGAGCGTTGGGCCAGTAACCAGCAGGTAGCCTAGTGGTTAGAGCGTTGGGCCAGGTAGCCTAGTGATTAGAGCGTTGGGCCAGTAACCAGCAGGTAGCCTAGTGGTTAGAGCGTTGGGCCAGTAACCAGCAGGTAGCCTAGTGGTTAGAGTGTTGGGTCAGTAACCAGCAGGTAGCCTAGTGATTAGAGCGTTGGGCCAGTAACCAGCAGGTAGTCTAGTGGTTAGAGCGTTGGGCCAGTAACCAGTAGGTAGCCTAGTGATTAGAGTGTTGGGTCAGTAACCAGCAGGTAGCCTAGTGATTAGAGCGTTGGGCCAGTAACCAGCAGGTAGTCTAGTGGTTAGAGCGTTGGGCCAGTAACCAGCAGGTAGCCTAGTGATTAGAGCGTTGGGCCAGTAACCAGCAGGTAGCCTAGTGGTTAGAGCGTTGGGCAAGGTAGCCTAGTTGTTAGAGCGTTGGGCCAGTAACCAGCAGGTAGCCTAGTGGTTAGAGCGTTGGGCCAGTAACCAGCAGGTAGCCTAGTGGTTAGAGTGTTGGGTCAGTAACCAGCAGGTAGCCTAGTGGTTAGAGCGTTGGGCCAGTAACCAGCAGGTAGCCTAGTGGTTAGAGCGTTGGGCCAGGTAGCCTAGTGATTAGAGCGTTGGGCCAGTAACCAGCAGGTAGCCTAGTGGTTAGAGCGTTGGGCCAGTAACCAGCAGGTAGCCTAGTGGTTAGAGTGTTGGGTCAGTAACCAGCAGGTAGCCTAGTGATTAGAGCGTTGGGCCAGTAACCAGCAGGTAGTCTAGTGGTTAGAGCGTTGGGCCAGTAACCAGTAGGTAGCCTAGTGATTAGAGTGTTGGGTCAGTAACCAGCAGGTAGCCTAGTGATTAGAGCGTTGGGCCAGTAACCAGCAGGTAGTCTAGTGGTTAGAGCGTTGGGCCAGTAACCAGCAGGTAGCCTAGTGATTAGAGCGTTGGGCCAGTAACCAGCAGGTAGCCTAGTGGTTAGAGCGTTGGGCAAGGTAGCCTAGTTGTTAGAGCGTTGGGCCAGTAACCAGCAGGTAGCCTAGTGGTTAGAGCTTTGGACTAATAACCGAAAGGTTGCAAGATCGTAATCCCTGAGCTGACAAGGTAAAAATCTGTCGTTCTGCCCCTGAACAAGGCAGTTAACACACTGTTCCCCGGTAGGCTGTCATTGTAAATAAGACTTTATTCTTAACTGACTTGCCTAGTTAAATAAAGGTAAAATAAATAATCTCACATCATAACATCCCAAGATGTTCCTATGATGGATGATTAGCCTTCCCTGTAGCTCAGTTGGTAGAGCATGGTGTTTGCAACGCATGGTGTTTGCAATGCCAGGGTTGTGGGTTCGATTCCCACGGGGGGCCATGTATGAAATGTATGCATTCACTTCTGTAAGTCGCTCTGGATAAGAGCGTCAGCTAAATGACTAAAATGTAAATGTAAATATCTATTGTTCCTCTCATCTCTCTCTCTCTCCTCCACCTAGACAATGAGGTGTATGCTTGGGGTAACAACTCCATGGGTCAGTGTGGTCAGGGTAACTCTACTGGTCCCATCACCAAGCCTAAGAAGGTGGTTGGTCTGGACGGTGTGGTCATCCAACAGATCTCAGCTGGTACCTCACACAGCCTGGCATGGACCGCTCTGCCCAGGGACAGGTTGGTCCTGCTACCGGAACGCATAGAAATATAGCATGTAGAAGAGACATGATGCCCAGGGACAGGTCAGTATAGAAAAGACATGATGCACAGGGACAGGTCAGTATAGAAATATAGCATGTAGAAGAGACATGATGCCCAGGGACAGGTCAGTATAGAAAATACATGATGCACAGGGACAGGTCAGTATAGAAATATAGCATGTAGAAGAGACATGATGCCCAGGGACAGGTCAGTAAATAAATATAGCATGTTGAACACACAGCCTGGCATGGACCGCTCTGCCCAGGGACAGGTACAGAACCATGGTCTTCTGAGGTCTGCCTTCAGTAGGGCACGATGTTGTGGAACACTCTGACATGTAGAGTCAGGAGAAGGGAAGCATGTCAGAACACTCTGACATGTAGAGTCAGGAGAAGGGAAGCATGTCAGAACACACTGACATGTAGAGTCAGGAGAAGGGAAGCAGGTCAGAACACACTGACATGTAGAGTCAGGAGAAGGGAAGCATGTCAGAACACTGACATGTAGAGTCAGGAGAAGGGAAGCATGTCAAAACACTCTGACATGTAGAGTCAGGAGAAGGGAAGCATGTCAGAACACTGACATGTAGAGTCAGGAGAAGGGAAGCATGTCAGAACACTCTGACATGTAGAGTCAGGAGAAGGGAAGCATGTCAGAACACACTCTGACATGTAGAGTCAGGAGAAGGGAAGCATGTCAGAACACTCTGACATGTAGAGTCAGGAGAAGGGAAGCATGTCAGAACACTCTGACATGTAGAGTCAGGAGAAGGGAAGCATGTCAGAACACACTGACATGTAGAGTCAGGAGAAGGGAAGCTTGTCAGACCACACTGACATGTAGAGTCAGGAGAAGGGAAGCAGGTCAGAACACACTGACATGTAGAGTCAGGAGAAGGGAAGCATGTCAGAACACTGACATGTAGAGTCAGGAGAAGGGAAGCATGTCAGAACACTCTGACATGTAGAGTCAGGAGAAGGGAAGCTTGTCAGCTCTTCATGATATTATCAGACGTTATTGGTCTTTTTACCGTCATATCGGTATCAACCAATAATTCCATCGATAACCGATATTGAATAAATAGCATTCTCATGATGTCATTATATGCTATTTTGGATGGAAATGTATGAGACTTCAGTGTGGAAAATTGTCACTTTTTAATTTCCCGCTTTAAAAACAGTATATCAGCAGATCTATCGGTGAGTCCCACCCCCCATCCCAGTCCCACCCCCCCATCCCAGTCCAACCCCTCATCCCAGTCCCACCCCCCATCCCAGTCCCACCCCCCATCCCAGTCCCACCCCCCATCCCAGTCCCCCATCCCAGTCCCACCCCCCCATCCCAGTCCCACCCCCATCCCAGTCCAACCCCCCATCCCAGTCCCATCCCAGTCCCACCCCCATCCCAGTCCCATCCCCATCCCAGTCCCATCCCCATCCCAGTCCCATCCCCATCCCAGTCCCATCCCCATCCCCATCCCAGTCCAACCCCCATCCCAGTCCCATCCCAGTCCCACCCCCATCCCAGTCCAACCCCCATCACAGTCCAACCCCCATCCCAGTCCAAACCCCCATCCCAGTCCCACCCCCATCCCAGTCCCACCCCCCCATCCCAGTCCAACCCCCATCCCAGTCCCACCCCCCCATCCCACCCCCCCATCCCAGTCCCCCCCCCATCCCAGTCCCAACCCCCCATCCCAGTCCCACCCCTCCATCCCAGTCCCACCCCCCCATCCCAGTCCCACCCCCCATCCCAGTCCCAACCCCCCATCCCAGTCCCACCCCCCCATCCCAGTCCCAACCCCCCATCCCAGTCCCACCCCCATCCCAGTCCCCCATCCCAGTCCACCCCCCCATCCCAGTCCAACCCCCCATCCCAGTCCCAACCCCCCATCCCAGTCCCACCCCCCATCCCAGTCCCAACCCCCCATCCCAGTCCCAACCCCCCATCCCAGTCCCACCCCCCCATCCCAGTCCCAACCCCCCATCCCAGTCCCACCCCCCCATCCCAGTCCCCCATCCCAGTCCACCCCCCCATCCCAGTCCCACCCCCCATCCCAGTCCCACACCCCATCCCAGTCCCACCCCCCCATCCCAGTCCCACCCCCCATCCCAGTCCAACCCCCCCATCCCAGTCCCACCCCCCCATCCCACCCCCCCCATCCCAGTCCCACCCCCCATCCCACCCCCCATCCCAGTCCCACCCCCCCATCCCAGTCCCACCCCCCATCCCAGTCCCACCCAGTCCCACCCCCCCATCCCAGTCCCACCCCCCATCCCACCCCCCATCCCAGTCCCACCCCCCCATCCCAGTCCCACCCCCCATCCCAGTCCCACCCCCCCATCCCAGTCCCACCCCCCCATCCCAACCCCCCCATCCCAGTCCCCCATCCCAGTCCCACCCCCTTCATCCCAGTCCCCCATCCCCACCCCCCCATCCCAGTCCCCCATCCCAGTCCCACCCCCCCATCCCAGTCCCCCATCCCAGTCCCACCCCCCCATCCCAGTCCCCCATCCCAGTCCCATCTCCATCCATGGTGCTTCTATGTGGAACGCTGAGTCTGCTGCACCATGCTGCAGACAACCCTGGACTTCAGACGTCCAGGGGGTCAACGGGGACTGTTCCTACTGTACACACACACACACACACACACACACACACTGTTCACACAGACATATGAGATGATAATATTGCTGTGTTTTAATTGGTCAACAGACAGGTGGTAGCATGGCACAGACCCTACTGTGTGGACCTGGAAGAAAGCACTTTCTCCCACCTGCGTTCCTTCCTGGAGCGCTACTGTGACGGCATCAACAGCGAGGTGCCACCCCTTCCCTTCCCCTCCTCCAGGTAGGTACTGGTACTGCAGGCACCAGAGGGAACTGTAAAGACTGGAAGGAAATCATTGGGACCGTGTCCAGCTCATGGAAACCATGTGTTTAATGGTGTTCCATTCATTCCATTGAGACGGTCCTGAAGATGTGAAATGACTGCAGCCTCCACCTCCACCATGCTGACTATTCATTTGAGGCATTAACAGTCCAGTAAAACCACGCTAACACAATAGGGGGGGGTACCTAGTCAGTTGTACAACGGAATCCATTCAACTGAAATGTGTCTTCCTCATTTAACCCAAAACCCTCTGAATCAGAGAGGTGTGTGGGGGGGGGCTGCCTTAATCTACATCCACGTCTTCGGGCGCCCCGGGGAACAGTGGGTTAACTGCCTTGTTCAGGGGAAAGAACGACAGATTTGTACCTTGTCAGCTCGGGGATTCAATCTAGCAACTGATCGGTTACTGGCCCCAATGCTCTAACCACTAGGCTACCTGCTGGTTACTGGCCCAACGCTCTAACCACTAGGCTACCTGCTGGTTACTGGCCCAACTCTCTAACCACTAGACTACCTGCTGGTTACTGGCCCAACGCTCTAACCACTAGGCTACCTGCTGGTTACTGGCCCAACTCTCTAACCACTAGGTTACCTGCTGGTTACTGGCCCAACGCTCTAACCACTAGGCTACCTGCTGGTTACTGGCCCAACACTCTAACCACTAGGCTACCTGCTGGTTACTGGCCCAACTCTCTAACCACTAGACTACCTGCTGGTTACTGGCCCAACGCTCTAACCACTAGGCTACCTGCTGGTTCCTGGCCTAACACTCTAACCACTAGGCTACCTGCTGGTTACTGGCCCAACGCTCTAACCACTAAGCTACCTGGCCCAATGCTCTAACCACTAAGCTACCTGCTGGTTACTGGCCCAACGCTCTAACCACTAGGCTACCTGCTGGTTACTGGCCCAACTCTCTAACCACTAGGCTACCTCCTAGTACTGGCCCAACGCTCTAACCACTAGGCTACCTGCTGGTTACTGGCCCAACACTCTAACCACTAGGCTACCTGCTGGTTACTGGCCCAACGCTCTAACCACTAGACTACCTGCTGGTTACTGGCCCAACGCTCTAACCACTAGGCTTCCTGCTGGTTACTGGCCCAACGCTCTAACCACTAGGCTACCTGCTGGTTACTGGCCCAACGCTCTAACCACTAGGCTACCTGCTGGTTACTGACCCAATGCTCTAACCACTAGACTACCTGCTGGTTACTGGCCCAACTCTCTAACCACTAGGTTACCTGCTGGTTACTGGCCCAACGCTCTAACCACTAGGCTACCTGCTGGTTACTGGCCCAACGCTCTAACCAGTAGGCTACCTGCTGGTTACTGGCCCAACACTCTAACCACTAGGCTACCTGCTGGTTACTAGCCCAACGCTCTAACCACTAGGCTACCTGCTGGTTACTGGCCCAACACTCTAACCACTAGGCTACCTGCTGGTTACTGGCCCAACGCTCTAACCACTAGACTACCTGCTGGTTACTGGCCCAACGCTCTAACCACTAGGCTTCCTGCTGGTTACTGGCCCAACGCTCTAACCACTAGGCTACCTGCTGGTTCCTGGCCTAACACTCTAACCACTAGGCTACCTGCTGGTTACTGGCCCAACGCTCTAACCACTAAGCTACCTGGCCCAATGCTCTAACCACTAGGCTACCTGCTGGTTACTGGCCCAACGCTCTAACCACTAGGCTACCTGCTGGTTACTGGCCCAACTCTCTAACCACTAAGCTACCTGCTGGTTACTGGCCCAACGCTCTAACCACTAGGCTACCTGCTGGTTACTGGCCCAACGCCCAACGCTCTAACCACTAGGCTACCTGCTGGTTACTGACCCAACGCTCTAACCACTAGACTACCTGCTGGTTACCTGCTGGTTACTGGCCCAACGCTCTAACCACTAGACTACCTGCTGGTTACTGGCCCAACGCTCTAACCACTAGGCTTCCTGCTGGTTACTGGCCCAACGCTCTAACCACTAGGCTACCTGCTGGTTACTGGCCCAACACTCTAACCACTAGGTTACCTGCTGGTTACTGGCCCAACGCTCTAACCACTAGACTACCTGCTGGTTACTGGCCCAACGCTCTAACCACTAGGCTTCCTGCTGGTTACTGGCCCAACGCTCTAACCACTAGGCTACCTGCTGGTTACTGGCCCAACGCTCTAACCACTAGGCTTCCTGCTGGTTACTGGCCCAACGCTCTAATCACTAGGCTACCTGCTGGTTACTGACCCAACGCTCTAACCACTAGACTACCTGCTGGCCCAACGCTCTAACCACTAGACTACCTGCTGGTTACTGGCCCAACGCTCTAACCACTAGGCTTCCTGCTGGTTACTGGCCCAACGCTCTAACCACTAGGCTACCTGCTGGTTACTGGCCCAACGCTCTAACCACTAGGCTACCTGCTGGTTACTGACCCAACGCTCTAACCACTAGACTACCTGCTGGTTACTGGCCCAACGCTCTAACCACTAGGCTACCTGCTGGTTACTCGCCCAACGCTCTAACCACTATGCCACCTGCTGGTTACTGGCCCAACGCTCTAACCACTAGGCTACCTGCTGGTTACTGGCCCAACGCTCTAACCACTAGGCTACCTGCTGGTTACTGGTCCAATGCTCTAACCACTAGGCTACCTGCTGGTTACTGGCCCAACGCTCTAACCACTAGGCTACCTGCTGGTTACTGGCCCAACACTCTAACCACTAGACTACCTGCTGGTTACTGTCCCAACACTCTAACCACTAGGCTACCTGCTGGTTACTGGCCCAACGCTCTAACCACTAGGCTACCTGGCCCAACGCTCTAACCACTAGGCTACCTGCTGGTTACTGGCCCAACGCTCTAACCACTAAGCTACCTGCTGGTTACTGGCACAACGCTCTAACCACTAGGCTACCTGGCGCCCCCAGGTGAATATTTATCTGAGGCGTTAACAGTCCCATAACACCATGCTAATACTATATACATTCTGTAGCATTTTACTGATGCTACAATCATTGAGATCAATGAAAACCGTTGCATTGCCTTTCTGCTGGGCTTCGTTTTTCTGTCTTATCAATACAATATCATAACACTCTGATGTACTACTTCATTACAGGGAGCATCACAACTTCCTGAAACTCTGCCTTCGACTGCTGTCCAATCACCTGGCTTTGGCTCTGGCTGGGGGAGTGGCCACCAGTATCCTAGGGCGACAGGCCCGCCCCCTCCGGAACCTTCTCTTCAGACTGATGGATTCCTCTGTTCCCGATGAGATCCAAGAGGTGAACACTGGCTCACACAGTAACCACTAGATTAGCTGTTCATTGAAGGGTGTCTGTATACAGCCCAAATGTTAACAATATAGATTTAACTATATTCCCTCAAAACACAATATCTCTACATGCCTTACATGACAACATTACCTTTCAGACTAGAGATGACAATATGGACTCTGGATATGTGAAGCAACAAGGCACAATCTGTTGACTGACTGGTCTGAACTTGACAACTTGCGAGGTCCCTGACCCGTTGGGGTTTGTCTCTGAGACAAACCCAGTGTCGCTGTGTTTTGGTTGTCAGGCTGGGAGTGAGATCGATAGTCTAGCTGTTCCCTCCTCTCATTGTGTGTTTTGGTTGTCAGGCTGGGAGTGAGATCGATAGTCAAGCTGTTACCGCCTCTCATTGTGTGTTTTGGTTGTCAGGCTGGGAGTGAGATCGATAGTCTAGCTGTTACCGCCTCTCATTGTGTGTTTTGGTTGTCAGGCTGGGAGTGAGATCGATAGTCTAGCTGTTACCGCCTCTCATTGTGTGTTTTGGTTGTCAGGCTGGGAGTGAGATCGATAGTCAAGCTGTTACCTCCTCTCATTGTGTGTTTTGGTTGTCAGGCTGGGAGTGAGATCGATAGTCTAGCTGTTCCCTCCTCTCATTGTGTGTTTTGGTTGTCAGGCTGGGAGTGAGATCGATAGTCAAGCTGTTACCTCCTCTCATTGTGTGTTTTGGTTGTCAGGCTGGGAGTGAGATCGATAGTCAAGCTGTTACCTCCTCTCATTGTGTGTTTTGGTTGTCAGGCTGGGAGTGAGATCGATAGTCTAGCTGTTACCGCCTCTCATTGTGTGTTTTGGTTGTCAGGCTGGGAGTGAGATCGATAGTCTAGCTGTTACCTCCTCTCATTGTGTGTTTTGGTTGTCAGGCTGGGAGTGAGATCGATAGTCTAGCTGTTACCTCTCATTGTGTGTTTTGGTTGTCAGGCTGGGAGTGAGATCGATAGTCTAGATGTGTGTTAGGGCCTGTGGTACGTCTCTGTGTAACCAGGCTGTGTTTGAGACGCTGTCATCTCTCTGTTGTGTTGTCAGGCTCTAACACTGTGTCTCTGTGTTGTGTTGTCAGGCTCTAACACTGTGTCTCTGTGATGTGTTGTCAGGCTCTAACACTGTGTCTCTGTGTTGTCAGGCTCTAACACTGCGTCTCTGTTGTGTTGTCAGGCTCTAACAATGTGTCTCTGTGTTGTCAGGCTCTAACGCTGTGTCTCTGTGTTGTGTTGTCAGGCTCTAACACTGTGTCTCTGTGTTGTGTTGTCAGGCTCTAACAATGTGTCTCTGTGTTGTCAGGCTCTAACACTGTGTCTCTGTGTTGTGTTGTCAGGCTCTAACGCTGTGTCTCTGTGTTGTGTTGTCAGGCTCTAACACTGTGTCTCTGTGTTGTGTTGTCAGGCTCTAACGCTGTGTCTCTGTGTTGTCAGGCTCTAACACTGTGTCTCTGTGTTGTGTTGTCAGGCTCTAACAATGTGTCTCTGTGTTGTGTTGTAAGGCTCTAACATTGTGTCTCTGTGTTGTGTTGTCAGGCTCTAACGCTGTGTCTCTGTGTTGTGTTGTCAGGCTCTAACACTGTGTCTCTGTTGTGTTGACCCATCTCTGTGCTTTCTCTAGGCTGTGATTGAGACTCTGTCTGTGGGGGCCACTATGCTGTTACCTCCTCTGAGAGAGAGGATGGAGCTTCTCCACTCCCTGCTGCCCCAGGGACCTGACAGATGGGAGAGTCTGTCTAAAGGACAGGTATAGTACATAGATGTATTACACGTTGGTCTGAACAATGCCATTTACCTGTGACTATATCAACAAGGCCCAAGTTCTATTGAATCAACAAGGTCCTACTTCTATTTAATCAATAAGGCCCTAGTTCTATTGAAGCAATAAGGCCCTAGTTCTATTGAAGCAATAAGGCCCTGGTTCTATTGAATCAATAAGGCCCTAGTTCTATTGAAGCAATAAGGCCCTAGTTCTATTGAAGCAATAAGGCCCTAGTTCTATTTCATCAATAAGGCCCTAGTTCTATTTAATCAATGAGGCCCTAGTTCTATTTAATCAATAAGGCCCTAATTCTATTTAATCAATAAGGCCCTAGTTCTATTTCATCAATGAGGCCCTAGTTCTATTTCATCAATGAGGCCCTAGTTCTATTTCATCAATAAGGCCCTAGTTCTATTTCATCAACGAGGTCAGAGGGGGTGTAGTATATGGCCAATGTACCACGGCTATGGGCTGTTCTTATCCATGACGCAACACGGAGTGCCTGGATACAGCCCTTAGCCGTGGTATATTGACCATATACCACAAACCCCCAAGGTGCCTTATTGCTATTTTATACAACAAATGGGTCTAATCCTGAATGCTGATTGGTTAAAACCGCATTCCAGCCGGTGTCTATTCCACAAGTTACCACTGGATAAATCTATGATGTTAAAATGCCCATTTACTCTGTTCCATCTGACTGTGCAATCCACTGTCTCATCAGCCCAGCCAGGCAATTTATAAACTTAATCTCCACTATAAAAAGCATCTAGACATTATCTCACATTTCTATTAGACTAACATTTAGTTTTCAACAGCGGAGATTTGTATAAACCTTGCTGTTTGTCTCTCTGACATTTGCAATGTTGTTTCAATATTCGTATTGGATCTCCAGCTGTCCCATAGTAATGAACGTGTTGGTGTCGGGATGAGACAGACAGGAAGGCAGCTTTTCTCAGCCTGTCAAAATCATGAATCAACATCATCTTTATGGACATATACAAGGAAATGTCAAAATAAAACAGGTCAAACAAAACGAAGTGCAGGTTGGGAAACGCTGCTCCAAACGTTCCTAAGTCAAAATGCTGCCATAGATAGATAGATAGCTGACCTCTGTGTACCTCTCATCCTGTCCCTGCCTTGACCTCTGACCCCTGTCCTCTGACCCTGCGTTTCCAGAGGATGCAACTGGACATCATTCTGACTTCACTCCAGGACCACACCCACGTAGCATCCCTCCTGGGGTTCAGCTGTCCCCCCGAGGCCCCCGAGGCCCTGGCCTCCTCCTCCTCCTCCTGCGGCCTGGACCCCTCCTACGGAGCCCCCAGTACCAACCCTGACACACACCTGGCTGAGATCCTAATGAAGACCCTGCTCAGGAACCTGGGCTTCTACACGGTGAGGAGAGAGGCAGCGTAGTTGTTCCAGATCATTCCATCTTACAGTGGCATTTTTCTTATTTTGTTGCCTTACAATCTGGAATTAAAATAAATTTTTTGAGGGTTTGTATCATTTGATTTACATAACATGCCTACCACTTTGAAAATGCAAAATATTTTCTATTGTGAAACAAACAAGAAATAAGACAAAAAAACTAAACTTGAGCGTGCATAACTATTCACCCCACCAAAGTTTATATTTTGTAGAGTCACCTTTTGCAGCAAGTACAGCTGCAAGTCTCTTGGGGTATGTCTCCATAAGCTTGGCACATCTAGCCACTGGGATGTTTGCCCATTCTTGAAGGCAATACTGCTCCAGCTCCTTCAAGTTGGATGGGTTCCACTGGTGTACAGCAGTCTTTAAGTCATACCACAGATTCTCAATTGGATTGAGTTCTGGGCTTTGACTAGGCCATTCCAAGACATTTAAATGTTTCCCCTCAAACCACTCAAGTGTTGCTTCAGCAGTATGCTTAGGGTCATTATCCTGCTGGAAGGTGAACCTTCATTCCAGTCTCAAATCTCTGGAAGACTGAAACAGGTAACCCTCAAGAATATCCCTGTATTTAGCGCCGTCCATCATTCTTTCAAATCTGATCAGTTTCCCACTTCCTGCCGATGAAAAACATCCCCACAGCATGATGCTGCCACCACCATGCTTCACTGTGGAGATGGTGTTCTCGTGGTGATGAGAGGTGTTGGGTTTGCGCCAGACATAGCGTTTTCCTTGATGGCCAAAAAGCAACATTTTTGTCTCATCTGACCAGAGTACCTTCTTCCATATTTTTGGGGAGTCTCCCACATGCCTTTTGGCGAAGACCAAAAGTGTTTGCTTATTTTTTTCTTTAAGCAATGGCATTTTTCTGGCCACTCTTCCATAAAGCCCAGCTCTGTGGAGTGTACGGCTTAAAGTGGTCCTATGGACAGATACTCCAATCTCCGCTGTTGTCACAAAATCCTTCGTGCTGTTGAAAGGAGGACCAAGGCACAGCGGGAATATGGATACTCATATTTTAATTTTCAAAAAAGGAGTAGAGCATCCACTGAAAAAACAATAAACACAACAGTGACAGTCTTACAGGCATACAAAACGCAGTGTAAAAACAACCACCCACAAACCCCAGTGACAAACAACTCCTACATATATGACTCCCAATCAGGAACAACGATTCCCAGCTGTTCCTGATCAGGAGTCACAAGACACACACAAGACTGCCACGTCCTGACCCCCAAACTACTACAACAGCTCCATCTGCTGGTCAGGACGTGACAGTACCCCCCCTCAAGGTGCAGACCCCGGAATGCACCTAACCACAAAACAAAACACCAACAAACAAAATCCCCAACAAAACCCATAAACACTAACCCTTAAACAATAAGGGAGGGAAGGGAGGGTGGCTGTCGTCACCGACGGCACTGTGCTACACCCTCCCTCCCCAACCCACCTATCCTGGAGGTGGCTCAGGTGCAGGCCGTTCCTGGCTGTCGGGGCAGTCTGGCAGCCCGGGGCAGTCTGGGCAGTCTGGCAGCTCGGGGCAGTCTGGGCAGTCTGGCAGCTCGGGGCAGTCTGGGCAGTCTGGCAGCTCGGGGCAGTCTGGGCAGTCCGGCAGCTCGGGGCAGTCCGGCAGCTCGGGGCAGTCTGGCCACTCCGGCAGTTCGGGGCAGTCTGGCCACTCCGGCAGTTCGGGGCAGTCTGGCCACTCCGGCAGTTCGGGGCAGTCTGGCCTCTCTGGCGACTGTTGACTGGCGGGCAGCTCTGGCGACTTTTGACTGGCGGGCAGCTCTGACGACTGTTGACTGGCGGGCAGCTCTGACGACTGTTGACTGGCGGGCAGCTCTGACGACTGTTGACTGGCGGGCAGCTCTAACGACTATTGACTGGCGGGCAGCTTTGACGACTGTTGACTGGCGGGCAGCTCTGGTGACGGTTGACTGGCGGGCAGCTCTGGTGACTGTTGACTGGCGGGCAGCACTGACGACTGTTGACTGGCGGGCAGCTCTGACGACTGTTGACTGGCGGGCAGCTCTGACGACTGTTGACTGGCGGGCAGCTCTGGCGACTGTTGACTGGCGGGCGTCAAACAGCCCTTGTGCCCCCCCTAAAAAATTATTTGGGGTGCCTCTCGGTCTCCCTTACCCGTCGTGTCTCCCAGTCCTCGCCAGCCTTCTTCCGCTGCTTGGTCCTGTGTTGGTGGGTGGTTCTGTCACAAAATCCTTTGTGCTGTTGAAAGGAGGACCAAGGCGCAGCGGGAATATGGATACTCATATTTTAATTTTCAAAAAAGGAGTAGAGCATCCACTGAAAAAACAATAAACACAACAGTGACAGTCTTACAGGCATAACAAAACGCAGTGTAAAAACAACCACCCACAAACCCCAGTGACAAACAACTCCTACATATATGACTCCCAATCAGGAACAACGATTCCCAGCTGTTCCTGATCAGGAGTCACAAGACACACACAAGACTGCCACGTCCTGACCCCCAAACTACTACAACAGCTCCATCTGCTGGTCAGGACGTGACAGCTGTGGAGCTTTGCAGCTCATTCAGGGTTATCTTTG
>NC_042968.1:42542675-42545785 GCF_901001165.1 Salmo trutta
GGCATGCACACACACACACTGGGCATGCACACATGCACACACACACACACACTGGGCATGCACACACACACACACTGGGCATACACACACACACTGGGCATACACACACACACTGGGCATACACACACACACTGGGCATACACACACACTGGGCATACATACACACACTGGGCATACATACACACACTGGGCATACATACACACACTGGGCATGCACACACACACTGGGCATGCACACACACACACACTGGGCATGCACACACACACACGGGCATGCACACACACACACTGGGCATGCACACACACACACACACTGGGCATGCACACACACACACACTGGGCATGCACACACACACACTGGGCATGCACACACACACACACTGGGCACACACACACACACTGGGCACACACACACACACTGGGCATACATACACACACTGGGCACACACACACACACTGGGCATACACACACACACTGGGCATACATACACACACTGGGCACACACACACACACTGGGCACACACACACACACTGGGCATGCACACACACACACACACTGGGCATGCACACACACACACTGGGCATGCACACATGCACACACACACACACTGGGCATGCACACACACACACACTGGGCATACACACACACACTGGGCATACACACACACACTGGGCATACACACACACACTGGGCATACACACACACACTGGGCATACACACACACTGGGCATACATACACACACTGGGCATACATACACACACTGGGCATACATACACACACTGGGCATGCACACACACACACACTGGGCATGCACACACACACACTGGGCATGCACACACACACACTGGGCATGCACACACACACACACACTGGGCATGCACACACACACACACTGGGCATGCACACACACACACTGGGCATGCACACACACACACTGGGCACACACACACACACTGGGCACACACACACACACTGGGCATACATACACACACTGGGCACACACACACACACTGGGCATACACACACACACTGGGCATACATACACACACTGGGCACACACACACACACTGGGCACACACACACACACTGGGCATGCACACACACACACTGGGCATGCACACATGCACACACACACACACTGGGCATGCACACACACACACACTGGGCATACACACACACACTGGGCATACACACACACACTGGGCATACACACACACACTGGGCATACACACACACTGGGCATACATACACACACTGGGCATACATACACACACTGGGCATACATACACACACTGGGCATGCACACACACACACACTGGGCATGCACACACACACACTGGGCATGCACACACACACACTGGGCATGCACACACACACACACACTGGGCATGCACACACACACACACTGGGCATGCACACACACACACTGGGCATGCACACACACACACTGGGCACACACACACACACTGGGCACACACACACACACTGGGCATACACCACACCTGGGCACACAGCACACACACCTGGGCACACACACACACACTGGGCATACACACACACACTGGGCATACACACACACTGGCATACACACACACACTGGGCATACATACACACACTGGGCACACACACACACACTGGGCACACACACACACACTGGGCACACACACACACACTGGGCACACACACACACACTGGGCACACACACACACACTGGGCATACACACACACACTGGGCACACACACACACACTGGGCACACACACACACACAGTTGAGAGAGCACACACCCATTTCTTTAGATATTTTATACTGTGACCATCACAATTCCATTCACAGAGAGAACTGAATCTTGACACAGCAGACCTTTATGCAACAGATTAGAGTTTTAAATGAATGAATGATGGTTACCTGTTTATGATGGTCTCTATCATATGTTTGTGTTTACAACCCTAGTATTAATAATAGTTAGTTAGTAACATTGTTCTGGTCTATAATATATCTACAACTCTAGTAGTAGTAATAGTAATAGTTAGTAACATTGTCCTGGTCTATAATATCGCTACAACTCTAGTAGTAGTAATAGTTAGTAACATTGTCCTGGTCTATAATATCTCTACAACTCTAGTAGTAGTAATAGTTAGTAACATTGTCCTGGTCTATAATATCTCTACAACTCTAGTAGTAGTAATAGTAATAGTTAGTAACATTGTTCTGGTCTATAATATCTCTACAACTCTAGTAGTAGTAATAGTTAGTAACATTGTTCTGGTATATAATATCTCTACAACTCTAGTAGTAGTAATAGTTAGTTAGTAACATTGTTCTGGTCTATAATATCTCTACAACTCTAGTAGTAGTAATAGTTAGTAACATTGTCCTGGTCTATAATATCTCTACAACTCTAGTAGTAGTAATAGTAATAGTTAGTAACATTGTTCTGGTCTATAATATCTCTACAACTCTAGTAGTAGTAATAGTTAGTAACATTGTTCTGGTATATAATATCTCTACAACTCTAGTAGTAGTAATAGTTAGTTAGTAACATTGTTCTGGTCTATAATATCTCTACAACTCTAGTAGTAGTAATAGTTAGTAATATTGTTCTGGTCTATAATATCTCTACAACTCTAGTAGTAGTAATAGTTAGTTAGTTACATTGTTCTGGTCTATAATATCTCTACAACTCTAGTAGTAGTAATAGTTAGTAACATTGTTCTGGTCTATAATATCTCTACAACTCTAGTAGTAGTAATAGTTAGTTAGTAACATTGTTCTGGTCTATAATATCTCTACAACTCTAGTAGTAGTAATAGTTAGTAACATTGTTCTGGTCTATAATATCTCTACAACTCTAGTAGTAGTAATAGTTAGTAACATTGTTCTGGTCTATAATATCTCTACAACTCTAGTAGTAGTAATGGTTAGTAACATTGTTCTGGTCTATAATATCTCTACAACTCTAGTAGTAGTAATAGTTAGTAACATTGTTCTGGTCTATAATATCTACAACTCTAGTAGTAGTAGTAGTAGTAATAGTTAGTAACATTGTCCTGGTCTATAATATCTCTACAACTCTAGTAGTAGTAATAGTTAGTAACATTGTCCTGG
>NC_042968.1:42545885-42563385 GCF_901001165.1 Salmo trutta
ACATATTATATTATACTGAAATAACCTTCCCCACCTCCTCATAGCTACATATTAATTATACTGAATAACCTTCCCCACCTCCTCATAGCTACAATTATATTATACTGAAATAACCTTCCCCACCTCCTCATAGCTACATATTATATTATACTGAAAAAACCTTCCCCCCCGCCTCATAGCTACATATTATATTATACTGAAAATAACCTTCCTACCTCCTCATAGCTACATATTATATTATACTGTAAATAACCTTCCCCACCTCCTCATAGCTACATATTATATTACACTGAATATAACCTCCCACCGCCTCATAGCTACATATATATTATACTGAAAATATTCCCCCTCCTCATAGCTACATATTATATTATACTGAAATAACCTTCCCCACCTCCTCATAAGCTACATATATATATTACTGAAAATATTGTTCCCCACCTCCTCATAGCACATTTATATTATATCTGAAAATAACCTTCCCACCACCTCATAGCTCACATATTATATACTGAAAAACCTTCCCCACCTCCTCATAGCTACATATTATATTATACGAAAATAACTTTCCCACACCCTCATAGCTAACATATTATATTATACTGAAAATACCTTCCCCACCTCCTCGAGCTACATATTACATTATACTGAAAATAACCTTCCCCACCTCCTCATCTACACATATTACATTATACTGAAAATAACCTTCCCCACCTCCTCATAGCTACATATTATATTATACTGAAAATAACCTTCCCCACCTCCTCATAGCTACATATTATATTATACTGAAAAAACCTTCCCCACCTCCTCATAGCTACATATTATATTATACTGAAATAAACCTCCCCCCACCTCCTCATAGCTACATATTTATTTATACTGAAAATAATCTTCCCACCTCATCATTGCTACATATATATTATACTGAAAATAACCTTTCCCACCTTAATAGCTACCTATTATAGTATACTGAAAATAACCTCCCCCACCTCCTCATAGCTACATATTATATTATACTGAAAATAACCTTCCCCACCTCCTCATAGCTACATATTATAGTATACTGAAAATAACCTTCCCCACCTCCTCATAGCTACATATTATATTGAAAATAACCTTCCCCACCTCCTCATAGCTACATATTATATTATACTGAAAATAACCTTCCCACCTCCTCATAGCTACATATTATATTATACTGAAAATAACCTTCCCCACCTCCTCATAGCTACATATTATACTGAAAATAACCTTCCCCACCTCCTCATAGCTACATATTATACTGAAAATAACCTTCCCCACCTCCTCATAGCTACATATTATATTATACTGAAAATAACTTTCCCACCTCCTCATAGCTACATATTATATTATACTGAAATAAACCTTCCCCACCTCCTCATAGCTACATAGTATATTATACTGAAAATAACCTTCCCACCTCCTTATAGCTACATATTATATTATACTGAAAATAACCTTCCCACCTCCTCATAGCTACATATTATATTATACTGAAAATAACCTTCCCACCTCCTCATAGCTACATATTATATTATACTATACTGAAAATAACCTTCCCTCCTCCTCATAGCTACATATTATATTATACTATACTGAAAATAACCTTCCCCACCTCCTCATAGCTACATATTATATTATACTGAAAATAACCTTCCCCACCTCCTCATAGCTACATATTATATTATACTGAAAATAACCTTCCCACCTCCTCATAGCTACATATTATATTATACTGAAAATAACCTTCCCCACCTCCTCATAGCTACATATTATACTGAAAATAACCTTCCCACCTCCTCATAGCTACATATTATATTATACTGAAATAACCTTCCCCAGCTCCTCATAGCTACATATTATATTATACTGAAAATAACCTTCCCCACCTCCTCATAGCTACATATTATATTATACTGTAAATAACCTTCCCCACCTCCTCATAGCTACATATTATATTACACTGAATATAACCTTCCCACCTCCTCATAGCTACATATTATATTATACTGAAAATAACCTTCCCCACCTCCTCATAGCTACATATTATATTATACTGAAAATAACCTTCCCCACCTCCTCATAGCTACATATTATATTATACTGAAAATAACCTTCCCCACCTCCTCATAGCTACATTTTATATTATACTGAAAATAACCTTCCCACCACCTCATAGCTACATATTATATTATACTGAAATAACCTTCCCCACCTCCTCATAGCTATATATTACATTATACTGAAAATAACCTTCCCCACCTCCTCATAGCTACATATTACATTATACTGAAAATAACCTTCCCCACCTCCTCATAGCTACATATTATATTATACTGAAAATAACCTTCCCACCTCCTCATAGCTACATATTATATTATACTGAAAATAACCTTCCCCACCTCCTCATAGCTACATATTATATTATACTGAAAATAACCTCCCCCACCTCCTCATAGCTACATATTATATTATACTGAAAATAATCTTCCCCACCTCATCATTGCTACATATTATATTATACTGAAAATAACCTTTCCCACCTTAATAGCTACATATTATAGTATACTGAAAATAACCTCCCCCACCTCCTCATAGCTACATATTATATTATACTGAAAATAACCTTCCCCACCTCCTCATAGCTACATATTATAGTATACTGAAAATAACCTTCCCACCTCCTCATAGCTACATATTATATTATACTGAAAATAACCTTCCCCAGCTCCTCATAGCTACATATTATATTATACTGAAAATAACCTTCCCCACCTCCTCATAGCTACATATTATATTATACTGAAAATAACCTTCCCCACCTCCTCATAGCTACATATTATATTATACTGAAAATAACCTTCCCCACCTCCTCATAGCTACATATTATATTATACTAAATATAACCTTCCCCACCTCCTCATAGCTACATATTATATTATACTGAAAATAACCTTCCCCACCTCCTCATAGCTACATATTATATTATACTGAAAATAACCTTCCCCACCTCATCATTGCTACATATTATATTATACTGAAAATAACCTTCCCCACCTCCTCATAGCTACATATTATAGTATACTGAAAATAACCTTCCCCACCTCCTCATAGCTACATATTATATTGAAAATAACCTTCCCCACCTCCTCATAGCTACATATTATATTATACTGAAAATAACCTTCCCACCTCCTCATAGCTACATATTATATTATACTGAAAATAACCTTCCCACCTCCTCATAGCTACATATTATATTATACTGAAAATAACCTTCCCCACCTCCTCATAGCTACATATTATATTATACTGAAAATAACCTTCCCCACCTCCTCATAGCTACATATTATATTATACTGAAAATAACTTTCCCCACCTCCTCATACCTACATATTATATTATACTGAAAATAACCTTCCCCACCTCCTCATAGCTACATAGTATATTATACTGAAAATAACCTTCCCACCTCCTTATAGCTACATATTATATTATACTGAAAATAACCTTCCCACCTCCTCATAGCTACATATTATATTATACTGAAAATAACCTTCCCCACCTCCTCATAGCTACATATTATATTATATTGAAAATAACCTTCCCTCCTCCTCATAGCTACATATTATATTATACTATACTGAAAATAACCTTCCCCACCTCCTCATAGCTACATATTATATTATACTGAAAATAACCTTCCCCACCTCCTCATAGCTACATATTATATTATACTGAAAATAACCTTCCCACCTCCTCATAGCTACATATTATATTATACTGAAAATAACCTTCCTACCAGATCATAGCTACATATTATATTATACTGAAAATAACCTTCCCCACCTCCTCATAGCTACATATTATATTAAACTGAAAATAACCTTCCCCACCTCCTCATAGCTACATATTATATTAAACTGAAAATAACCTCCCCCACCTCCTCATAGCTACATATTATATTATACTGAAAATAACCTTCCCCACCTCCTCATAGCTACATATTATATTATACTGAAAATAACCTTCCCCACCGCCTCATAGCTACATATTATATTATACTGAAAATAACCTTCCTACCTCCTCATAGCTACATATTATATTATACTGTAAATAACCTTCCCCACCTCCTCATAGCTACATATTATATTACACTGAATATAACCTTCCCACCTCCTCATAGCTACATATTATATTACACTGAATATAACCTTCCCACCTCCTCATAGCTACATATTATATTATACTGAAAATAACCTTCCCCACCTCCTCATAGCTACATATTATATTATACTGAAAATAACCTTCCCCACCTCCTCATAGCTACATATTATATTATACTGAAAATAACCTTCCCCACCTCCTCATAGCTACATATTATATTATACTGAAAATAACCTTCCCACCACCTCATAGCTACATATTATATTATACTGAAAATAACCTTCCCCACCTCCTCATAGCTACATATTATATTATACTGAAAATAACCTTCCCCACCTCCTCATAGCTACATATTATATTACACTGAATATAACCTTCCCACCTCCTCATAGCTACATATTATATTATACTGAAAATAACCTTCCCCACCTCCTCATAGCTACATATTATATTATACTGAAAATAACCTTCCCCACCTCCTCATAGCTACATATTATATTATACTGAAAATAACCTTCCCCACCTCCTCATAGCTACATATTATATTATACTGAAAATAACCTTCCCCTCCTCCTCATAGCTACATATTATATTATACTGAAAATAACCTTCCCCACCTCCTCATAGCTACATATTATATTATACTGAAAATAACCTTCCCCACCTCCTCATAGCTACATATTATATTATACTGAAAATAACCTTCCCACCTCCTCATAGCTACATATTATATTATACTGAAAATAACCTTCCCCTCCTCCTCATAGCTACATATTATATTATACTGAAAATATCTTCCCCCACCATCCCCTCCTCTACCCCCTCCACCCCACCCCTTCCTCCTCCACCCCACCTCCTCTTCCTCCACCCCATCTCCTCCTCCACCCCCACCACCTCCTCCTTCACCTTCCCTTCCCTTACCTCCCCCTCCTCTACCCCCTCCACCACCTCCCCTTACCTCCCCCAACTCCTCCTCCTCTGGTTCCTCCTGAGGTCAGGCCTCCCCCGGCGCTGCTGCTGGCCCTCTCCCTTTCTCGGCTCCTCGCCGCCTCCCGCGCTGAGAGGAAACATTGAAAGATTTCTGTGCCGTGCGACAGACAGACACAGAGAGACATCACACAGGGCGCCGGGTTAAAGGAAGCTGCGCGTTAAACCACGCCGTGACGTAGGTTAATGAAGCTCTAACCCATGCTAGTCCTGCCAGACTACAGTAAGACTCATTCAAGGCTGTATAACCCAGGTCCCCTTGTCCTATCCCTGTACCTTTGGGTGTTCATTGGTCGGCTAGGTGGAGCCATAGCCCTACTATTGATTACAGCTATAGGGTTTGAACTGGTAGCACCGTAGGGTCAGAGGTCAGGAGAAGAGCTAGGTGCAATTTGAACCTTGATAACAAGTCTTCACAGATTTGTTTTGGAGCAAATTCCCTTTAAATTTTTACAAACATCAAATCAAATATTATTGGGACTGAACTTGTCCAAGGGCCAGGAGGAGGGTCCCAACTGTTCTCCTTGTCGTAGCCAGAGTTACAGAGACAGATGTAAATAACAATGGCAAGCAGCAACGAGGTCAAAACCCGCCAAACTGGTACACACTGCAGGTCAACTCCACGCTGAATGTGTGTTTTCAGCTGTTACTGAAGCCATTAACTGTAGTTTCCTTCATCACCTCTTCAGTTTGTAGTAATAACCTTTAGTCTACACTGCTATCACACTGACATCCTTTCACTAGAAATACAACCCCGGTGTGCAACAGAGACCAAAGTCTGATTGTGGTTAGTTTGTACTGTCACATTACCCGGGACCTTGGTTGGCTCATTTAACTGACCATGCTTTAGACTCTATATGGACCAAAGGTCACAGTAACATCAAAACTAGCAACCATCTTCTCCCTCTCCCATGCATTCACTCCCTACATGTGCTCTTCAGTGTTTTAAACATATTCAGTCCAAGTGAATTCAGGGAGGAAGAGGAAGATGAGTCTGCTAGGTAGCAGTGTGTTCAGTCACAGCCTATTCAGTGTGTGTCTGGTAGGAGTACATTCAGTAAGAGTGTTGTGTCCATGCAGTAAAGTGAACTACTCACTCCCAGCGGTCATGACTTCGTGCTCTCTCTCCTCCTCTTCCTCATCCTGCTCCTGATGCACATCCTCCCTTTCTCGGTCCGTCCTCTCCTCTAGCTCCGCCTCCTCGTCGATGGTCCTCGTGAACGAGTGCTCCTGGGGGTCCATCTCCAGCGAGTCCTGATTGTCTGAAATCTGATCGGGCACAACACCCAACACCCGTTAAAAGTGTTGTCACGATACCAGAATTTCAGGTTTAGTATCACGATACCGAAACAAAACCTCAACGATAACACGGCCAAAAAATGATGCGTTTTAGTTCTAGGGTTGATTTGGAATAAGGCAGTAGACCCTGAGGATGTTTTATGGACCAGTGGACCAGTTACTGAAGTGTCTCTAGGATGTAGGGGGTTAAGGGTTGATTTGGAATAAGGCAGTAGACCCTGAGGATGTTTTATGGACCAGTGGACCAGTTACTGAAGTGTCTCTAAGATGTAGGGGGTTAAGGGTTGATTTGGAATAAGGCAGTAGACCCTGAGGATGTTTTATGGACCAGCGGACCAGTTACTGAAGTGTCTCTAGGATGTAGGGGGTTAAGGGTTGATTTGGAATAAGGCAGTAGACCCTGAGGATGTTTTATGGACCAGCGGACCAGTTACTGAAGAAGAGCCAGGTCCCTTACCCTCCTCTCCCGAGAAGACGAGCGTGTCTGGATGACGTCCATGTTCTTGCAGGCTAGCAGGCGGTTCCTGACCTTGTAGACACTACGGTACACCTCAGCCAGCGTCTTACAGGGCTGGTACCTGGTGGAAACACATACACAGACACACTGACTGGTGAACCAAGCGTGCCACATCAAATAGACAATGCATGTGCAGCAGCATAGACCAACACTCTCCAGAATATGTATGTGTCAAATGGCACCATATAGGGTGCCAGAGCCCTCCTGACCCTGGTTTAAAGTAGTGCACTATATAGGGAATAGGGTGCCAGAGTCCTACTGACCCTTGTCTAAAGTAGTGCACTATATAGGGAATAGGGTGCCATTGGGAAGGCAGAACCATGATGGGTGTGCAGTAGTATTACCTGCCCTCTCCACAGGCTTGGCCCAGCAGGCCGGTATGCTTCAGTAGAGCAGCCAGGACAAACCTGGACACTGTGTCCAATAAGGTCTCATTACAGAGAGAGGCATTGTCCCAGTCTGGAACACAAGACAAATACATGGATATTACTACATATTACAGCAGGAATAATACTCTGGTTATTCTACACTACACTGTCATGAAAGAAAGATGGATGCTGATTCTCCATTACATTGAATGAACTGAAAAACTGAATAGACTGATTAAACTGTGGGAGCATTCAACAGAGAGCGAGCATCACTCAATAAACTGAATAAACTGTGGGAGCATTTAACAGAGAGCGGGCATCACTCAATAAACTGAATAAACTGTGGGAGCATTCAACAGACAGTGGGCATCACTCAATAAACTGTGGGAGTATTCAACAGAGAGCGGGCATCACTCAATAAACTGTGGGAGATTTTAACAGAGAGCGGGCATCACTCAATAAACTCAATAAACTGTGGGAGCATTCAACAGAGAGCGGGCATCACTCAATAAACTGAATAAACTGTGGGAGCATTCAACAGACAGTGGGCATCACTCAATAAACTGTGGAAGCATTTAACAGAGAGCGGGCATCACTCAATAAACTCAATAAACTGTGGGAGCATTCAACAGAGAGCGGGCATCACTCAATAAACTGAATAAACTGTGGGAGCATTTAACAGACAGTGGGCATCACTCAATACACTGAAAACACTGTGGGAGCATTCAACAGACAGTGGGCATCACTCAATAAACTGTGGGAGCATTCAACAGAGAGCGAGCATCACTCAATAAACTGAAAAAACGGTGGGAGCATTCAACAGACAGTGGGCATCACTCAATATACTGTGGGAGCATTTAACAGAGAGCGGGCATCACTCAATAAACTGAATAAACTGTGGGAGCAATTTAACAGACAGTGGGCATCATTCAATAAACTGTGGGAGCATTCAACAGAGAGCGGGCATCACTCAATACACTGAATAAACTGTGGGAGCATTTAACAGACAGTGGGCATCACTCAATAAACTGAATAAACTGTGGGAGCATTTAACAGACAGTGGGCATCACTCAATAAACTGTGGGAGCATTTAACAGAGAGCGGGCATCACTCAATAAACTGTGGGAGCATTTAACAGAGAGCGGGCATCACTCAATAAACTGTGGGAGCATTCAACAGAGAGCGGGCATCACTCAAACTGTGGGATCATTCAACAGAGAGCGGGCATCACTCAAACTGAATAAACTGTGGGAGCATTCAACAGACAGTGGTCATCACTCAATACACTGAAAACACTGTGGGAGCATTCAACAGAGAGTGGGCATCACTCAATAAACTGTGGGAGCATTTAACAGAGAGCGAGCATCACTCAATAAACTGTGGGAGCATTCAACAGAGAGCGAGCATCAATCAATAAACTGAATAAACTGTAGGAGCATTCAACAGACAGTGGGCATCACTCAATACACGGAATAAACTGTGGGGGCATTCAACAGAGAGCGGGCATCACTCAATAAACTGTGGGACCATTCAACAGAGAGCGGGCATCACTCAATAAACTGTGGGAGCATTTAACAGAGAGCGGGCATCACTCAATAAACTGAAAAAACTGTGGGAGCATTTAACAGACAGTGGGCATCACTCAATAAACTGTGGGAGCATTTAACAGAGAGCGGGCATCACTCAATAAACTGTGGGAGCAATCAACAGAGAGCGGGCATCACTCAATAAACTGTGGGAGCATTTAACAGACAGTGGGCATCACTCAATAAACTGTGGGAGCTATTAACAGGCAGTGGGCATCACTCAATAAACTGTGGGAGCATTCAACAGAGAGCGGGCATCACTCAATAAACTGAATAAACTGTGGGAGCATTTAACAGACAGTGGGCATCACTCAATAAACTGAATAAACTGTGGGAGCATTTAACAGACAGTGGGCATCACTCAATAAACTGAATAAACTGTGGGAGCATTTAACAGACAGTGGGCATCACTCAAACTGAAAAAACTGTGGGAGAATTTAACAGACAGTGGGCATCACTCAATAAACTGTGGGAGCATTCAACAGAGAGCGGGCATCACTCAATAAACTGTGGGAGCATTTAACAGAGAGCGGGCATCACTCAATAAACTGTGGGAGCATTCAACAGAGAGCGGGCATCACTCAATAAACTCAATAAACTGTGGGAGCATTTAACAGACAGTGAGCATCACTCAATAAACTGTGGGAGCATTCACCAGAGAGCGGGCATCACTCAATAAACTGTGGGAGCATTCAACAGAGAGCAGGCATCACTCAAACTGTGGGAGAATTTAACAGAGAGCAGGCATCACTCAATAAACTGTGGGAGCATTTAACAGAGAGCGGGCATCACGCAATAAACTGTGGGAGCATTTAACAGAGAGCGAGCATTACTCAATAAACTGTGGGAGCATTTAACAGAGAGCGAGCATCACTCAATAAACTGTGGGAGCATTTAACAGAGAGCGAGCATCACTCAATAAACTGTGGGAGGATTTAACAGAGAGCGAGCATCACTCAATAAACTGAATAAACTGTGGGAGCATTCAACAGAGAGCGGGAATCACTCAATAAATTGAATAAACTGTAGGAGCATTCAACAGAGAGCGAGCATCACTCAATAAACTGTGGGAGCATTTAACAGAGAGTGAGCATTACTCAATAAACTGTGGGAGCATTTAACAGAGAGCGAGCATCACTGAATAAACTGTGGGAGCATTCAACAGAGAGCGGGCATCACTCAATAAACTGTGGGAGCATTTAACAGAGAGCGAGCATTACTCAATAAACTGTGGGAGCATTTAACAGAGAGCGAGCATTACTCAATAAACTGTGGGAGCATTTAACAGAGAGCGAGCATCACTGAATAAACTGTGGGAGCATTCAACAGAGAGCGGGCATCACTCAATAAACTGAATAAACTGTGGGAGCATTCAACAGAGAGCGAGCATCACTCAATAAACTGAATAAACTGTGGGAGCATTCAACAGAGAGCGAGCATCACTCAATAAACTGTGGGAGCATTCATTCATGACGTTTTTGAACCTTGCATCTGGAAGTAACTGGATGTGCGTCCACTACTTGTGAACGATTCTACTATTGTTATACAATCCACACCATTTCTGTAATGTATTATAGTTCATCCAGATACAATCCACACCATTTCTGTAATGTATTATAGTTCATCCAGATACAATCCACACCATTTCTGTAATGTATTATAGTTCATCCAGATACAATTCCCCCTCTTGTACCTTTGCTGGTGGCGTAGTCCTGCATGTTGCTCCAGAGACCGTTGGTGGGTTCTTTAGTGGAGCCCAGGGCCAGCTCTACTAGGATGCTGATATCTGCTCTCAGAGTACAGTCAAATGGTTTCTGCTCCTCGTTACCTGAGAGGGCCTCCTCTAACAGCCAGCTGATGCCGTTATCTAAGGCACATACAAACACAATACAGGCCATCACTGTCAGCAAATAAATTAAACAGATCAGAATAAAAATTTAATCAGATAGGACCACTGATACAGTTATCTAGAGGGAGGTCACCAGATAGGACCACTGATACAGTTATCTAGAGGGAGGTCACCAGATAGAACCACTGATACAGTTATCTAGAGGGAGGTCACCAGATAGAACCACTGATACAGTTATCTAGAGGGAGGTCACCAGATAGAACCACTGATACAGTTATCTAGAGGGAGGTCACCAGATAGGACCACTGATACAGTTATCTAGAGGGAGGTCACCAGGTAGGACCACTGATACAGTTATCTAGAGGGAGGTCACCAGATAGGACAACTGATACAGTTATCTAGTGGGAGGTCACCAGATAGGACCACTGATACAGTTATCTAGAGGGAGGTCACCAGATAGAACCACTGATACAGTTATCTAGAGGGAGGTCACCAGATAGGACCACTGATACAGTTATCTAGAGGGAGGTCACCAGATAGGACCACTGATACAGTTATCTAGAGGGAGGTCACCAGATAGGACCACTGATACAGTTATCTAGAGGGAGGTCACCAGATAGGACCACTGATACAGTTATCTAGAGGGAGGTCACCAGATAGGACCAGTGATACAGTTATCTAGAGGGAGGTCACCAGATAGGACCACTGATACAGTTATCTAGAGGGAGGTCACCAGATAGGACCACTGATACAGTTATCTAGAGGGAGGTCACCAGATAGGACCACTGATACAGTTATCTAGAGGGAGGTCACCAGATAGGACCACTGATACAGTTATCTAGAGGGAGGTCACCAGATAGGACCACTGATACAGTTATCTAGAGGGAGGTCACCAGATAGGACCACTGATACAGTTATCTAGAGGGAGGTCACCAGATAGGACCACTGATACAGTTATCTAGAGGGAGGTCACCAGATAGGACCACTGATACAGTTATCTAGAGGGAGGTCACCAGATAGGACAACTGATAGTTATCTAGAGGGAGATTCATATATAGAAAACAGAATAGAAAACATTCTTGTTTACAATGACGGCCTACACCGGCCAAACCAGGACGACGCTGGGCCAATTGTGCGCCGCCTTACGGGACTCCCAATCACGGCCGGTTGTGATACAGCCTGGATTACTGACTTGTTGCACCCTCGACAACCACTATGATTATTATTATTTGACCATGCTGGTCATTTATAAACATTTGAACATCTTGGCCATGTTCTGTTATAATCTCCACCTGGCACAGCCAGAAGAGGACTGGCCACCCCTCATAGCCTGGTTCCTCTCTAGGTTTCTTCCTAGGTTTTGGCCTTTCTAGGGAGTTTTTCCTAGCCACCGTGCTTCTACACCTGCATTGCTTGCTGTCTGGGGTTTTAGGCTGGGTTTCTGTACAGCACTTTGAGATATCAGCTGATGTAAGAAGGGCTTTTTAATACATTTGATCTGATCCAGAGTGTCTGTAGTGACGCCTCTAGCACTGAGATGCAGTGCCTTAGGCCGCTGTGCCAGGGTGTCTGTAGTGACGCCTCTAGCACTGAGATGCAGTGCCTTAGACCACTGCGCCACTCAGGAGCCAAAATAATGCCCCTATATAATATCTACACTATCTATCCTAACTATGCAGAGTTTCATACCTAGTTGAGGGATGTCCATCTCCAGCCCGTTGCTGAACAAGGGGGTTTTCAGCCAGTAGCCTGTATCCTGTTCCTCTAGAGAGGGGGGTGCTCCCTGCAGCATGCCCCCCAGGCAGCGGCCCACCAGCAGGGCTGCAGTACGCTCCAGATCCACCAGCCACACCCAGGACTGGGCCGGCTGGGCCAGGGGCTGCCCTGCAGGGTCCACAAAGTCTGGGGCTCCTTGAGAGACAGAGAGAGACAGACAGAGAGACAGAGAGAGAGACAGAGAGAGAGAGAGAGACAGACAGAGAGAGACAGAGAGACAGAGAGAGAGAGAGCGAGAGAGATGGGGCAGACATTCTGTGAGATAACCATTACTCTAGTCAATAGCAGGGATATGTGATGAAGCCAGTAGTACATTCAACATTGATCCTAACAATCTATGGATAAGGGAGAACAACGTCAAATATCATGAAGTCTTTATCTGCTAAAAGACAACATGTACAACATGATACATAAAACAGCCACTAGATGATACATAACACAGCCACTAGATGATACATAACACAGCCACTAGGCTATACATAGATGCCCTTCACTTCAGCCTGGTCCCCTACATTCAGCTACACAGGATTCCCCTCCATCCAGAGACACAGGATTCCCCTCCATCCAGAGACACAGGATTCCCCTCCATCCAGAGACACAGGATTCCCCTCCATCCAGAGACACAGGATTCCCCTCCATCCAGAGACACAGGATTCCCCTCCATCCAGAGACACAGGATTCCCCTCCATCCAGCTACACAGGATTCCCCTCCATCCAGCTACACAGGATTCACCTCCATCCAGCTACACAGGATTCACCTCCATCCAGTTACACAGGATTCACCTCCATCCAGAGACACAGGATACCCCTCCATCCAGAGACACAGGATTCCCCTCCATCCAGAGACACAGGATTCCCCTCCATCCAGAGACACAGGATTCCCCTCCATCCAGAGACACAGGATTCCCCTCCATCCAGAGACACAGGATTCCCCTCCATCCAGTTACACAGGATTCCCCTCCATCCAGAGACACAGGATTCACCTCCATCCAGAGACACAGGATTCCCCTCCATCCAGAGACACAGGATTCCCCTCCATCCAGTTACACAGGATTCCCCTCCATCCAGAGACACAGGATTCCCCTCCATCCAGAGACACAGGATTCCCCTCCATCCAGACACAGGATTCACCTCCATCCAGAGACACAGGATTCCCCTCCATCCAGAGACACAGGATTCCCCTCCATCCAGTTACACCGGGTTCCCCTCCATCCAGAGACACAGGATTCCCCTCCATCCAGAGACAGCTCTATCTCCTCACCATGTAGAGGTCACTACAGCTCTATCTCCTCACCATGTAGAAACCACTACAGCTCTATCTCCTCACCATGTAGAAACCACTACAGCTCTATCTCCTCACCATGTAGAGACCACTACAGCTCTATCTCTCTCCTCACCATGTAGAAACCACTACAGCTCTATCTCTCTCCTCACCATGTAGAGACCACTACAGCTCTCTCTCTCCTCACCATGTAGAGACCACTACAGCTCTCTCTCTCCTCACCATGTAGAGACCACTACAGCTCTCTCTCTCCTCACCATGTAGAGACCACTACAGCTCTATCTCCTCACCATGTAGAGACCACTACAGCTCTATCTCTCTCCTCACCATGTAGAGACCACTACAGCTCTATCTCTCTCCTCACCATGTAGAGACCACTACAGCTCTCTCTCTCTCCTCACCATGTAGAGACCACTACAGCTCTATCTCCTCACCATGTAGAGACCACTACAGCTCTATCTCTCTCCTCACCATGTAGAGACCACTACAGCTCTATCTCCTCACCATGTAGAGGTCACTACAGCTCTATCTCTATCTCCTCACCATGTAGAGACCACTACAGCTCTATCTCTCTCCTCACCATGTAGAGACCACTACAGCTCTATCTCCTCACCATGTAGAGGTCACTACAGCTCTATCTCTATCTCCTCACCATGTAGAGACCACTGCAGCTCTATCTCCTCACCATGTAGAGACCACTACAGCTCTATCTCCTCACCATGTAGAGACCACTACAGCTCTATCTCCTCACCATGTAGAGACCACTACAGCTCTATCTCCTCACCATGTAGAGACCACTACAGCTCTATCTCCTCACCATGTAGAGGTCACTACAGCTCTATCTCCTCACCATGTAGAGACCACTACAGCTCTATCTCCTCACCATGTAGAAACCACTACAGCTCTATCTCCTCACCATGTAGAAACCACTACAGCTCTATCTCCTCACCATGTAGAGACCACTACAGCTCTATCTCCTCACCATGTAGAGACCACTACAGCTCTATCTCCTCACCATGTAGAAACCACTACAGCTCTATCTCCATCTCCTCACCATGTAGAGACCACTACAGCTCTATCTCCTCACCATGTAGAAACCACTACAGCTCTATCTCCTCACCATGTAGAGACCACTACAGCTCTATCTCCTCACCATGTAGAGACCCCTACAGCTCTATCTCCATCTCCTCACCATGTAGAGACCACTACAGCTCTATCTCCTCACCATGTAGAGACCACTACAGCTCTATCTCCTCACCATGTAGAGACCACTACAGCTCTATCTCCTCACCATGTAGAAACCACTACAGCTCTATCTCCTCACCATGTAGAGGTCACTACAGCTCTATCTCTATCTCCTCCCCATGTAGAAACCACTACAGCTCTATCTCCTCACCATGTAGAGGTCACTACAGCTCTATTTCTATCTCCTCACCATGTAGAGGTCACTACAACTCTATCTCTATCTCCTCACCATGTAGAGACCACTACAGCTCTATCTCCTCACCATGTAGAGGTCACTACAGCTCTATCTCCTCACCATGTAGAGGTCACTACAGCTCTATCTCCTCACCATGTAAAGGCCACTGCAGCTCCTGGTCCTCCAGCGGTGTGGCAGCAGGCAGCAGTCTGTTGAGACAGTCTAGAGGAGGAAGCAGGTCTAGCAGGTAGCTCAGCAGAGGTCTGGCTACAGACACTGGTAGTAGTAGTAGACTGTTGACGATCTGACACAGCATACTGCCTGCTGCTGACACGTAGATCACATCTACAACAGAGACAGACAGAGAGATAATAAACCAGGAACTGACATGTACATCACATCTAGAACAGAGACAGACAGAGAGATAATAAACCAGGAACTGACATGTAAATCACATCTACAACAGAGACAGACAGAGAGATAATAAACCAGGAACTGACATGTACATCACATCTATAACAGAGACAGACAGAGAGATAATAAACCAGGAACTGACATGTAAATCACATCTACAACAGAGACAGACAGACAGACAGACAGACAGACAGATACAGTAGTAGACATAATAACCTCGTAGTTTCTCTCTGATGCTGCCGTTCCAGGAGCTCTCCTGGAGCAGGGTGGCAGAGCGGGAGAAGATGTCTGTAGCGTGGGGCAGCAACAGCTGGAGGTGCTTATGGAGCAGAGCCACACTGCTAGAGTTCTGGAGATATTAAACACCAGGACAATGTTACTAACTATTACTACTACTAGAGTTGTAGAGATATTATAGACCAGAACAATGTTACTAACTATTACTACTACTAGAGTTGTAGAGATATTATAGACCAGAACAATGTTACTAACTAACTATTACTACTACTAGAGTTGTAGAGATATTATAGACCAGAACAATGTTACTAACTATTACTACTACTAGAGTTGTAGAGATATTATAGACCAGAACAATGTTACTAACTATTACTACTACTAGAGTTGTAGAGATATTATAGACCAGAACAATGTTACTAACTATTACTACTACTAGAGTTGTAGAGCTATTATAGACCAGGACAATGTTACTAACTATTACTACTACTAGAGTTGTAGAGATATTATAGACCAGAACAATGTTACTAACTATTACTACTACTAGAGTTGTAGAGATATTATAGACCAGAACAATGTTACTAACTATTACTACTACTAGAGTTGTAGAGATATTATAGACCAGAACAATGTTACTAACTAACTATTACTACTACTAGAGTTGTAGAGATATTATAGACCAGAACAATGTTACTAACTATTAATTCTACTAGAGTTGTAGAGATATTATAGACCAGGACAATGTTACTAACTATTACTACTACTAGAGTTGTAGAGATATTATAGACCAGAACAATGTTACTAACTATTACTACTACTAGAGTTGTAGAGATATTATAGACCAGAACAATGTTACTAACTATTACTACTACTAGAGTTGTAGAGATATTATAGACCAGAACAATGTTACTAACTATTACTACTACTAGAGTTGTAGAGATATTATAGACCAGAACAATGTTACTAACTAACTATTACTACTACTAGAGTTGTAGAGATATTATAGACCAGAACAATGTTACTAACTATTAATTCTACTAGAGTTGTAGAGATATTATAGACCAGGACAATGTTACTAACTATTACTACTACTAGAGTTGTAGAGATATTATAGACCAGAACAATGTTACTAACTATTACTACTACTAGAGTTGTAGAGATATTATAGACCAGAACAATGTTACTAACTATTACTACTACTAGAGTTGTAGAGCTATTATAGACCAGGACAATGTTACTAACTATTACTACTACTAGAGTTGTAGAGATATTATAGACCAGAACAATGTTACTAACTATTACTACTACTAGAGTTGTAGAGATATTATAGACCAGAACAATGTTACTAACTATTACTACTACTAGAGTTGTAGAGATATTATAGACCAGAACAATGTTACTAACTAACTATTACTACTACTAGAGTTGTAGAGATATTATAGACCAGAACAATGTTACTAACTAACTAATACTACTACTAGAGTTGTAGAGACATTATAGACCAGAACAATGTTACTAACTATTACTACTACTAGAGTTGTAGAGATATTATAGACCAGAACAATGTTACTAACTAA